>NW_027615657.1:0-37641 GCF_965212315.1 Lampetra planeri
CAATCAGGGTGAGGAAAAAACATTTGTTGCCCGGAAACGCAAGGAAGCATAAATGTTAGGATTTCAATTTTACCTCTTGCCACACATGACAACAGAACCGCCGAAAGGCAGTGAGGAATTCCCACTGATTCAAGCTCGATTAGGGAAAAGAAGTTTACTAATCAATGACAACATCACCGATACTGAGGTAGGTGCTCACTACCACTGTCATTTCTGGGTACTTCATATTTCGGCATCATCTCCTAAAAAGCACAAATTGTTTACATTAAGCTCTCTGAAATGCTGTGGAGTTCTGGAGTCAAAAATGCTCGGCTTAGATGGCGGCGATATTTGAGATACATTTTTTTTACTTTTACTGAGATTGGCTTTAATGCTACTGTGTTAGCAGGTGGAAGTGGACAGAGGACCATAACTGCGATTACCCCAGAATCAGAAGGCTGTACTGGGGCATTAGTGCAAACAGCAAGCAACAGTGGCAAATCTGTACTTTTCATCGTCCCACATCAGCTAGAACTTGATTTGGCTCCATTGCCACTCAATTCCAAAGAGTTTGAGAGAATGCCAAAGGCTTCCTGCACAAAATGCAATGAACAAATGCCACTGCAGGTCCTAGTTGTTCATGTCAGTTCTTGTAATGACCTGCCAGAAGAATCAATAGCTCCTCATATGGCAGAAGAGAATGTACATGACCAAGACAGCATTGCAATAAGTCACCCGGTGATCGTAGTTTTCTTATCCTTGCAAATTCAAATGTGTGGTTATTTATTGATTAATATTTGTTAGCTGAATATGCAATGTGGTGCCGATGTGATGCCGATGTGGAAATTGTCCTACCTGCAGAAACATCCAAACAGGCATTTTTTCACTTTAACTGACTTTTTTAAAGAGAAGAACTTACATAACCTGTTCATGTTTCCAGCCTTTCCAATTATGTTTCCAGGCTGAGCATGCTCTCTGCCCCATATGCCTGGCTTCTTTCCCTCTTGATGTCCTAAGAGGTTCATGCAAGCACATGCGGTGAGACGTAAGAGTGGCTAAAATATTATACTGTATATACATTAAAATTTGGTACTTCATAATCCAATGTAATATATATGGAGTATACAAATGTTCATTACTTTTTAGCAGACAACAGGGAAACCAAACTGTTTGTGATGTAGAACTTGCAAAACTTAAAAGGTTAGATCTTAATAAATAAAGTAGATACTGAAGGGTGAAAATAAACTGGCTAATTTGAGTTATGTTCCAATTTTCCGTCTTGATGATATATTGCAAAGCCTCGCTGAAGAGTGGATGTTTTGTGTCACGAGATCGAGCTTCTTTCACCGTGATTTCAAGCAAGGGAAAGGCATCTTAAGACATCTACTCCAAAATGCTCCATCAGAGTTGTTTTTTTGGGTGAAACCGGTGTAGATACAGTTGTCTTTTGTAATTTTACTGTTTCACTTATTATTTCTGATATTCTATGATGATGCCGCTTTACTTATATACAGAGTATCATTTTGGCAGATGTCTGGAATTGAAATGCGCTACTTTGAGCCTGGTACTGACAACAAAGGAAAGAATACTTTCCTCTTTGCATCTCTTGGTAAGACAGCAAAGAGGCAAGGCAGCTTAGATGGTGCTTCTGACTGGGAAGTGCAGGTGGATATGGGAGGAAAGCTGTTTTTGCCCAGTACAAAGTTAAGGCTGGATATAGTTCTGTGGTCTAGAAGTAGAAGGAATATTTATCTCATAGAGCTGACGGTTCCATGGGAGTCTTCGGTCATAGAAGCATATGAAAGGAAAAAGCTTAGGTATGAACAGTTAGGTGGAGAAGCAGAGCAGCGAGGATGGAAAGTTAGGATTTGCCCAGTGGAAGTAGGGTTGTAGAGGATTTGTAGCAAGGTCTGTTGTCTCTTTGTTGAAGGAGTTAGGAGGAGGTGGACAGAAAGTGAGGAAGATAGCAAAGGAAATGTCTGATGAGGCGCGCAGATCCAGTCAATGGATCTGGATGCAAAGAAATAATGGCTATTGGGGGCCCAGCAGGGGGAGCTCTTAGGATAGACAGGCTACTGGGAGAAGCAAAGAAGAAACACAGGAAGAGGAAGTGTTTTTAAGTGGAGGGCTGTGTGGCTTGTGAGAGCCTCTTTGGAACTGAGCGGTCAGTCCAGGTGAGTTGGCTTGTGCGTGTGAGTTTTTGTCTAGGCCTGGTTGGTTGAATTGTTTGTCATAGGTAAGTGTAGTTATTAAGTCAGTAAGGATTAGAACAGTATGGTTATGAACTGGGATGGTCTTGAACTGACTGTGTAGATGAGTGTGTTTGTTGACTGATGAATTGGACAGGATTGCTCTGGATCAGTTTCGTCCCTTTGACTGTGAGTGCATGACTATTTAGGTGTTTGTTCTTATTTTTTGCCTCATCCATGAAAGTGGGGGAGAAGAGGGAGGTAGAGTACAGCAGGGGAGGGCTCTTAGCCCGACAAGGCATCTCTCCCTGCCTCTGCCTTCCTCACGCAAAATGGACACCACTTTCAGAAAACATTTAGTCTTGCAAAACAGAAGTGTTTAGGTGAGTTTGTTTGCTGAATCTGTTTGTGGTTGGACATGGTTATAGGAGGAGCAGTGATGGCTGGCATTAGGGGAGTGACTCTGGGAAGCCAGTGATCACTGCCTAGCCTCCTGGAGGTGTTGTGGGATCAACTAGACCAGGGGTGTCAAACTCATTTTAGCTCAGGGGCCACATAGAGGAAAATCTATTCCCAAGCGGGCCAGACCGGCAAAATCATGGTATAAAACTTAAAAACAACAACTTCAGATTGTTTTCTTTGTTTATTACTGTCCAAAATAGGGCAAACACAACATCACTATTAATTACAAAACACTTCAAGTTATTTGAAAATTCTGAGGACAAAGAACAAACACACAATGCCTCAGTGATTCACCAAACTGTTTCACAGATCCTATAACTATATAAAGGTGTCTCATGCAGCACTTTAAATGAGGTTGCATTGGTTATTTAACTCCTGATACCTGGCATCTTTTAGCTTTCACCAGTGCATCAACAGCAGTCGTCACATTCTGAGTGACAGCCAGCTTCAGGATGTGAGTCAAGTGGCTGAGTGTTTTATTAATGCTCATTACAGAGAAAACCTGCTCACAAAGATATGTGGTTCCAAACATGGTCAACAGCTTTGCAGCAAATGATCTCAAGTTGGGGTAACCTGGCTAGAGGTTCTGATAAAATGGGTCCAAGCTAGCTTAGCTAAATTTGCCCTTCAAATCCGAATCACACTGCAAGTCACTGTCTGCGATAGTGTTTCTTGTCAGGCTGATATTTGCAAAAGCCTGTCGCTTTTCAGGGCACATGGTCTCCCTGCCGTCACCATGCATGTTTTTATGAATTCGCCCTCACTAAATGATTTGGAAGCTGCCGCGTTTCGTTAGCAATGAGGTAACTAGCTTTGACCGCAGCGTCACTGACGTCCCGGCTACGAGTGAAAACGGACTGCTGTTTCTTCAGATGAGACAACAGTTCATCCACCTTCTCTTTTCTCCGCTGTCCTTGAATGTTATCATCAACATTATCACAACTCACATTGAGGCGACGAAGGTTATATTCTTTCAGCACTGCAACATGTTGTGAACACAACAAACATACTGCTTTCCCATTCACCTCCGCGAAAAAACAGGAGGATGACCATATTTCTTGAAACACTCTGCACTCTGCGTCTACTTTTCTTGTTTTTGACAGCGACATTTTGGGGCAATGAGGGTGAAAAGCATAAAATCCTTAAAGTAGAATATAAATAGAATAATAAATAGTGCGGGCAAAACACAAAAGAGCTCATCCGATTGGCTCGTTTGACCTACTTGCTCTGCTCTGGTATAAACAGCTTGCTTGCTGAACACAATTGCTATTGCGCCATCCATCGGACGCATTTAGAACAGCAGATTATTGAGAAGTTGCAGTTCATTTTAATACTTTATGAAACCGTATCTCGGGCCGGATGAAACCCTTTTGCAGGCCTGATCCGGCCCGCGGGCCGTATGTTTGACATCCCTGAACTAGACGAAACACTGTTGAAGGGAGGTTCCCACATGATGACCCCAGAGACATGTTAGCCATCGCTGCTCATTGATCTAGATAGTTAAATTAGCAATCACAGGGCGTAGGAGGTTGTACACTTCTTAGATTTGATGTGCTCAATTCACTAAAGTTTAGGGAGTTATTCACTGATCTGATCACAGTCTGGTCTATCTTAGGTAGCACAAGTTTCTTGTGTTTTCCTTAAATAAAATACTGAGTGCTCTGGGTGAAGACTACTTCAGGTTCCCTCAAACATTGCTCCTATGATAACAATTTGCTGTATGTATATTAAACAAATTATTGTACATATGTATGCATTTATCTTTTAATATCTTCAGGAGCCAAGCTTACAGCACAGCTTTAAGCTTGGCTCAAGAAGGTCCAACACCTGACTTTATGTGGAACTGGTGTTACACCTATCTTGCAATAGGAGATCTGGACACTTTAGTGATGACCCCTGAAGATGTCACAGATTCAGAAGCAGTTGAGTTCATTTGAAAAAGTAAATACTTTTATTAAGAGTTCAGATACATGCATGTCATGGTTTGCCAGCTGTCCCTGGTTTCTCCCATTTCCCCTGAACACATCACCCCTTGCCACTCCCTGCCAATCTTCATCCTAATCAGCCTCAACCACCCACACCTGGTCTGCACAAGTGGTAATAAAGCTCCCCATGTCTCAACTCGTTGCCGGATTGTCTCTCATGTCTGCAGGTCTTGCCAGCTTTGGTCTCCAGTCGCTGTCGCTGCCTGATTCAATCCCTGCCTCCTGTGTCGCCCTGTTGTAACGTCTACATTGAATTGAGTTTTTCAGAAGATTTTGTTGCGACTGTTTTTGAGTTTGCTGTTTGGGAAAAGACTGAAGATGACTTTGTTGTGGCTGCCTTCGGAAATCTGACGCATCTCCGTGCCCCGGCTCCCTTACCCAATAAACATATTACCTTGTGCTCCTGTGTGTTGCATCTGGGTTCACATCGCGCCCCATTACACATGCATAACATTTGCGCACTTATACTCTGTGAGTATCCATCAAATCATGATTACCAACCAGAAATACATGACATTTGTTTCCCAATAGTCAGTGTCAGTGCTTGTGTTCAGGCCATAACCTTTCCAGTTGCACACATGAAATCATATGCTGATTTTAAACATGTGACAACTCTGGCCCTATGCTTTGGAAATGCATTTGGCAGAGTTTAAACTGTTGAACAGTGTCACTCATTACATTCATGTTTCATAGACTCAAACCTGAGTTTTGTTTCATATGTTCAAAAAAGTTTGACAAAAATGTATTTCATGTCATTTATTCTGCTTTGTTCTCAAAAGCCAGAGGGTGTTCATCAGCAATCATTCAGTGACTGACAATGTTTTGGTCATTAGGCACTTGTCAGAAAGCGATGTATGTATTGAACAACATTCAAATAAATATCTGCCGAAACACTGATTGTCCTATTTGGTTAATTGTAGATTGTAAGCTGATCCATTTCTTCAGGACTAAATGGACAGGAAAAATTTGGGACTTAAATTCCAATGTGTGACTCTTGTGGAATCCCACCATCTTCCCAGATATTGTCCTCCTCACCAAGCTGCAAAACATTCAACAACACAATTCATACTATAAGCAGAAGCTTTTAGAAAACTGCTTTGTTTTTTTTTTTTTACTGTTGTATGTGTACCTAGGTGGGGGGTTTCATATGGCCTATGATCCCCAGCTGGTTTGGTGTTCAATTTTCCTCTGTGTGTAAAGGGTGGTTGTCCCAAACGTCGGACAAATTTGCCAGGTCGTCCTTCAGGCGGGGCAGGAAGACTTAGTGGAGGAAAAACATGTGGACACTATTGGAGATGTCCAGTAATCAATTTTCTTCTAGGTAATTGTTGGATCCGATCTCCTATTACCCTTTTTGCTATGTGTGAGTGGATCCTGCGTGTTCTTTTAATGAAGCAATAGAAGGTATTTGGGCATAAATCAGTTTTAATCTATCAGTCACAATATAGTAAACAGAGCTCTGGGCCTGATCTTCTAGTCGCTGACCAACAACAGAACGTGTCAGTTCACGAAGTCTGACTGACTAGATTTCCCTGACTCAGTATGTTATAATACAGTATGTTATAATGTTATAATATAAAGTTAGAATTATGCAGATGTATAAGTCTTCTCCATATTGGCTGTTCCCCGTGGTGTTAATAATCTTCTCAGGATATATCCTCTGCTGATTGGTCGTTGCCATCTGACTCCTTTATATTTTCATATTTTATATTTACTCTAGACATTTCAATGACTCTCTGGTATCTCTGTCCACCATTAACAGAGATGCTAACTACTCCATTTCCCTCTTCACCCAAGGTTATCTGTTGGGGTTAATCCTAATGGTCAACAGACCTGCATGTAGCATTCTTAACTGCATTCCTCCATATAGAAGTGTTGTCCAACATAATGCAGAACTTTGTGGTAGACTTGAGTCACAGCCATCCACACATCTCTCCGCAAACGCTCAATTCTGAAATTGTCAAAAACATTTTCAAGTTTAACCTACGGTACACCTATCCACATTTTTAGGATTACAACAATCCACAAACAGGACAACACACCTCTGGTTATGATAAACTTTACTGCCACAAAGCTGCCTCGTCCTGAACCTCACACTGTGAACATGCAACGGGCTATTCCCACATTTTCAACTGCTCTTACATCATCCACATCATCTGCTCTTACTCTGTTAAGAGAAAAGCAAGGTGAGTTGTCTTCATCAATGAGATGAAGACAACAGCTTTGAAGTAATATTATGACACTATTAATGCGTGATTCATATTTTGCTGTAGTGAACACTGCAATATGTTTTTTCTGCTACAGAAGACTTTTGGAAAAAGTGTTTAAAAGTTCAAAAATATATTCATAAGGGAGCACCATTTTAGATGACTCCAAATTACGATCGCTTATGACCATGAAATATTAGTACTTCAGGAAAAACAAATGTATAGTGGAGACAGTGCAATTCTTCTTCTTCTCCTTTCGGCTTTGTCCCTCTTCAGGGGTTGCCACAGCGAATCAGTTTCCATCTTTTTCCATCTTTCCCTGTTCTCTGTATCCTCTACTCTGACTCCAACTACCTCCATGTCCTCCCTCACTGCATCTATAAACCTCCTCTTTGGCCTTCCTCTCTGTCTCCTACCTCCAACTCCATCTCTAACATTCTCCTACCAATGTATCCACTGTCCCTCCTCTGCACATGTCCAAACTATCTCAGTCTAGCCTCTCTAGCTTTTTCTCCTAACCTTCCTGTCTGTGTTGTCCCTCTGATGACCTCATTCCTAATCCTGTCCATCCTGGTCACTCCCAAAGAGAATCTCAGCATCTTCAACTCTGCCACCACCAGTGGAGACAGTGCAATCAAATGTTATATTTACAGATGCACAGACATTGGTTTATAATTATTGGCTCACAATGTTGACAGCCTGTTTTTTTTAATGTTTACAAGTTCATTATCAAAAATAACCCACATTTTCTACATTTTGCACCTTTTAAGGCTTTGTTAAAGTAGGAAAGCATATATCAATGGCCAGCCAAACTGCTGAACAGCTTCTGGGAAGAAGTTGAGAGCTGTGTGTGATTTGTTGTCCTTTGCAGCATTCAGGTACATGAGCTAACCACACATTTTACACAGTGTTAGAGCCTTTAGGAAAGAACAAACTGACTAATACCAATTATTTACTCACCTTTCTGGAGTAGCCATCCACACCTACAAAAATGACAATGTTGTACCTTAAACCATAAAAAAGAAACATCTTAAGCAAACTGAAATGTAAAGACAGTCTCTGAGTAATCCTAAACTACAGGAAAGACATTGCTGTGCAGCAGACACAACTGTATACAAAATAACTACCACCCATTCAAGTCAGAAATCACACAAACCTTATTAGTTTGTGATTGGTGTCTATATGGACAAGTGACAGTGGCCCTTTGACAGAATACGTTTGTCGCACTGTGCATCCCATGCATGTTAATTGTGACAGAACTCAGCAGAGTCAATTCTGTGCATACAACTTTTAATTCTGAGCCATTGTATGCGAAGGCCCTCAGATTGCAGGAGTCTTTTGACAAGTCTGTATCCTGCATGAGGTATTCTGGCTTTAATACTAGCAACTTTGTTGTCCAGTTCTTCATGAGACATAGAGCTCTCTAATTCTCACAGACCCTGTTTTATGGTGGAAGGATGCTGCATCAATTAAGATGTATCCTTGATTGTAGACATATTACAGGTAGTCAAAGTCATGAGAAGATTAGATTACAGTGGCTGCTTGTATATCTTTAAGACGTCGTAGAATTTCCTACAATGTCAATTTCCTGAATGTGTTTTTTTTTACCATTACAGAAATGCAATACAACAGCTCTAGTTAATGTTCTTTAGAGCAACAGAACTTCAACTACCCAACAAATAGCATGCAAACATATAATCGTACAATATGATTACACTTAAGAAATAAAAATCTACAATATCTACAATTAAGATTGGTTCAAAGCATCAATATATTTTCTGGGTCAAGTGTTCTGACACTAAATAGTTGTTTGAATTGTAATTTAATTCTAATTGTAAAGAAAACGTTCAAATTGAGAGACTTAAATTGCATCTATTTCCAAGAGAATTTCTCATTTGAACATTATATATTGCAGCAGTATGTAAATTTGCATAATTAGTTTTGAAAAGATTTTTTACCTGTATTGTACCTCTATTGGTATTACAACTGTAGACTCGACAGCATAAATAATATTGCATATTAATACACCTTTATGCTACAAATTTATCCTAATATTTATTACAAATACTACACACAATTACTTTTATAAACAGGGGTGCACATAACTTTTTCAATGAGTTATGCAGGTGAGTACCAGGAGATGTGTTTGGTACACACCCCATATGGAGCATGGTCTTAATAAGAGCAGTCTTCCTCAGTGTCACTCCCACTTTCTTCTGCTTCAGCTTTCTGCATGGTAGGTGATGAAGATGCTGCAGATGCACCTCCCTGTCCTTGGTTGAGCCTCCGATTAGCTGTCTCCATCCACCAGTCAACAGCTTGCTTTGGGTCAAATGTCTCTGTGGTCTTCTTTGACAGGTGAATGTGCAGCAGAGCTAAGAGATGAACATGTGACAGACGAGATCTGTACTTGGTTTTTATCAGTTTAGATGTGAGAATCCCTTCTCACAAGCTGCACTGCTTAAAGGCAGTTTAACCACCTTATTGATGTTGGAGTAAGCATCTGGGTTACTCGTATTTACTATTAGACCAAGTCATAAACAGAAGAGGCTCCCAGGCGTTTTCCTGCCTGCTTTAAGCGCATGCATTCTGTCACAGTGATGTGTCTTTGTCAAGTTGCAAGGTGGCTTCATATTTCTCGCTGCAAAGAATGCTGCAAACTGATGTGTTTCCAAAGCTGTGGAGGTCTTGCATTTCCTGAGGCCACGTCGAACGATCAAATACTAAGTAATGATCACATGACTTGAGGGAGTCATATCTGATTTCAAACTCATGAATTAACTCTCAGAGTAAGTTTGTCTTGACTCTGTCTGCACCAACATTAGAAGCATTGTGTGCCCTGTGGCCTTCACCACCAAGGAGAAGTGTGAACTGTCCAATGGCCACCATGAGTTCATCCTTACATTCTCCAATAGTTAGCTTTTCCTTCTGAAACCTAATGGATGTGGTTTTCAAACTGCTGCCAATGTCAAGCATGTGTGACAGAAAGCACTGAAAACGCTCTGTGCAGACATGCTGTCACTGGCACTCGTAGCCAGTTGCATTTTAATGGCTGGCAATAGTCTTGATATTTTTAACAGTGTTTCATGCCTCCACACAGACCATCTGATATTAAGTAGTGCTGGACGTATCGATCTAAATATCGATAGTATTGATTCCAAAGTGAGTATTGGTATTGGATCGATACTAGCGTGATGGGATCGCTACTGCAGTTTTTCTTTTGTAGTGCAGCACTTTACTATATTCTCCTCAGACCGCTGCTTCTCTGTGCAAACAGTGCAAAAACTATCGGTATCGGTATCAGCGATACTAGCCCTGTATTTACTTGGTATCGGATCGATTTCTATATTTCCAGTATCGCCCAGCCCTATTATGAAGCTCTCCCAGCTTCACAAAGGAGATCCCATTTTCTTCACACAGCTTCTTCAGTGCAACAGTTGGTTTTGCTCCTCCTTTTTGTAAATAAAACTGCAGCACCTTGACCACAGAGTGATTAAACACAGTAAGGAACGTTGGATTCGGACACCACTGCAAAACGGCGTATCCACTACATAGTGCACTGTGTAGGGAGTAGGGAGCGATTTTGGGACACAGCCAAAGACACATATTCAAAAACACATTTACAAAAACACCTTAAACACTGGGGATCTACCCTAGGGTTACACTTCCAAAGCTTCATGTAGCTCCAACCAGTCTGTATATTGGCTTGTCAAGCCATCCATCCAAAACATGCATCCATTCATTAACCACATGAGAGTTGTCCTCCTTGTCAAAGGAAACCTTGTGCTACCTGGGGGCTGGAAGAGGGTCATGGGGCAGCAGACTGGACATACCACCTGACAAATTGTGCTAGACGGCATAATCAAACTTATTATTTTACAAACTGAATTTTAGAATAGTGGAGATGATTTTTATTGAAAATTGAAAGTTTAAATTCAATTCCATACTTTTACATGGGTTCCATACTTGCGTAGGAATCCTGTACATTTGTACATTTTTGCAATTAAGCGGGGAAAAAATGAAAATGTCTAAAAATATGACAAAGTAGAAAAAGATGTAAAAAATGAAAAAAAATTGAATTGCAGTGTTTAAAGAGTGATCAGTTCCCAGATTTAATACTTTGTGCTTTAATTATTAATCAGTGGGATATGTCTCTGCACATGCAGATTGTGGAATAATTCCCCACTCTTTCTGTTTGTGTTCAGTCAATTTCCATGGTGAGCAGTGATGGACTGCACTCCATCCACAGGAGTTCTGGCTGGGCCACTCTCGGACATTCACCTCCCTGTCCTGCTTTAGCCACTCAAGAATTTGGCAGCGTACATTTTCCCTTCAATCCTCCCCAACTGCTCAGCACTGTAGTGCTGCAACCATCAGGCTACACTGTGTGCTTGGTGTGTTTTCGGTGGTTGTGTGATTTCACAGAGTCTCGTTTAAAGTATGCCAAAGAACATATTGAACATTTTGATGTCACGTGGCAAAAGGTTATACAGTCTGATTTCAGCCCAAGTTCAGTTTTGGTCTCATCAAAGTGCTATGTTTGGTAGAAACGGATCACCATGGAATTGGACTGATATCTTACAATTCGGCAAAGATGAATTGGGAAATATTACCCAATCTAGGTGTGCAAAGCTGGTTGATACATGTCCAGAAAGACTGATGTTTTTTTCGGGGACATTAGGGATTTTATTGTTTTCATTATTTTAGCCTGTTAACCATAACTATAGGCACTGTATTTCCAGTTGTTGAAGCGCTTTTTCTCATTCCTGTTCTTAGAGGAAACTATGTCAAAGAGGATGTTTTACTGTGTTGTTATAAAGCATGACCAAAAAATACCATTTGTTATGATTTGGCACATATACATTAAACTGAAATGTCTCCGTTTTATTCACCCAGGATCATTAAAAAATACAGCATGTTAAAACTGTGATTTGAATGAGCTGCAAAACTACTTTTGTTATAAGAGAAAAAAAGATGAGAGAACCCTAATGTGTGGAACGTTGTATGCAATTTAAATTTGCAGACTTGCAGCATTCTTCCAAACAATTCCAGATGGCATAGCAGGACGAGCAGCACTGTGACTGACATATTGCATTAAGATTTATATGCATGCCTGTCTTGGAGAAACCCTTTGTTCCCATGTTACTTTGTTAGTTGATTGGATCATCTCTGTTCTTTTAGAATAGTACCGTGTGTGTTCACATGCACAAATGGTATGTATGCAAACCACCTTTAAACAAACACACACACATTATATAAACAGCTCAAAGATATTGATGAAGGTCAGAGAAATGGAAAGCTACACAATATCATTTTTATGGAAGATGGAAAACAATGTTGGCGAGTATTCACTGAGAGCTGTAGCTACAACGTGTCTGAAAAATGGGGATAAAATTGTTGAGTTGTCAGATTGCCACCTGGTATAACATATGGGGGGGGGGGGGGGGTGAAATCCTCATAAACTAAAATGCAGCAGTCTATCACGAAAGAGGGATGAGAAGGAAATGTTTCATGCAAGGTCACAGCGCAGCAAATGTGACATTAAAAACAGCTCAAGACGTTAATTCACTCTGAATGTCCCATTTATATGCCGTGGGAAGCTTACCTGACAATATATATCCTGGAAAGCTTTGTGCAAAGGTCATTCTGAAGTTTCTGCAACACCATTGGAAACTTTTAGGATTATTACATTGTTAATGTGTTAATGGTTAATTGTGAACAGGGCAACAGTCTGCAGCATGATACATTTTCATGGAGGAAACCAAATCATCAGTTCGATATTTGTGGAACATACCACACCTACCTAAGGTACCTAATGATCAACACATTCCACTTTCAACTTCATTTGATGTGTTACTTATTATTTGCTGCTATAATGCTAAAGATCTCTGCTGTCCTCATACATTTATAGGTAATATATTGAATAGATGCTATGCTGCACTTTTTTATTTGGTCTTAGTGTCTTAGTCACTTGTTTTTGAGCATTCCCCTTGAGATGAGTTGGTCTGTCACGTCCAAGACACTGGACGTGTTAAGGGACAGTTAGCTGTTGGAGCAGTCAGGTGTGTGTGTGTGTGTGCCTATGTGTGTGAGTTTCGAGGGGAGTGTCTGATGTGTATGAGCAAGACAATACCCGACCTTGGCCTCTGCGTGTGAGCTGCTTGAGGAAATGTGCTTCACTATGAATGCAAATGAAGAGGGTGAACACTGGTGAATGCAGAGAATTGAGTAAACTACCTGAAACTCAGATTCACTGAGTCCTTTCTTTAACATGCAGCTCTCTTTTGTGCTGTAATAACACCCTTCTTTCCTGATAAAAGCATTTGTCTATAAATGGATGTGAACAAGCACATCATTTGTGCAAAAAGCAAGCTAATGTGTGACTAAATGAGTCTGTGCAATTTTTTTGTTCTACTCAAAAAATGTGTATTCTCTCTGCTGGAACTGCCAGAATAAAATATTTAATAATACTGGGTTAGGGTTAGGGTCAATATGATTTCAATTTGATTTGATATAAAAGCCTGTGATTGACAGGATATAGGACAGGATATATACAGGATATCATAAAAAAATTGATCACTATTTCAATTTTTACCAAATACAAAAAATACAAATCATTTGATTGCGCAAATGTTTCAGACAGTTAAATGTAAATTAAACAATATTTCCACATATAACAAAAGAAAAAGTTTTCTGTATACATCCATCCATCCATCCATTCCTCTATTTCCACTCAACCGGGGCCGGGTCGCGGGGGCAGCAGCTTGAGAAGGGACACCCAGGCTTTCCTCTCCCCAGACACATTTTCAGCTCTTCCGGGAGGACCCCAAGACATTCCCAGGCCAGTCGAGTGACATAGTCCACACCAGTGTGTCCTGGGTTTTCCCTGGGGTTTCCTCCCAGGGGGACATGCCTGGAATACCTCCCTAAAGAGGCATACAGGGGGCATCCGATACAGATGCAACAAGATGTTAATACCCTCACCAACATAGGTGAGGGTATTAACATAGATTGACCAGTAGATCAAGAGCTTTGCCTTTCGGCTCAGCTCCTTCTTCAACACGACCTGTCAATCTGACATTTCGTCCTTCCCTCACTCGTGAAAAATACCCTGAGATAACTGAAAGTCCTCCACTTGCGGGAGGAACTCTCCTCCAGCCCAGAGGGAAAAAAGCAGAGATGAAACCCTTTGGCTCCCGTACCAGACACCCTCCTCCTAGGCGCAACATGTACTGGGAACTGCTCCTACTCCTGTCGTATAGAGACCATACCGCCCTTAACCCTCTTTGAGTACCTCGCAAAGAATCCCACGAGGGACATGGTCAAATGCTTGCTTCCAGTACTCCTCCCAGGGGCTTCAAAAATGCCGGTTACTCTGCACTGATGTTTGGCCCATAAGCCAAACCAACAATGAGAGACCGATCCCCAACCGACACATGGCGGCTGAGCTGGGAAGCTATGAGCAAGCCCACACCAGCCTGCTGCCATATACAGTCACTTCTATTTTATGTCAAGTGACCAGTATTTTCTGATTCACGTGTTCATGTGGGGTAAGATGAAAGGGAGACATTTAATCCGATGAAAAGGAGGTGTTTAACCTCCTTTTCACCTCCATTTAAATCGTAGTTAGGAGACAAGACAATGAAAATGAACTGGGGGGCACTAGTTGTTGAGCAGGAAACCTCCTTTAAAGGCCTTGCACACCCACACAGATGTTAGCACTGACAAGTTGAAGGTATGATAGAAAGCACAAGGTCATTGGTCTGTTTTTGAGTGATTGGCCTTTTCTCAAAGCAACATTCTGACATTTTGTACACCAAGGACGTCATCGTCCTCACTTCCCATCTAGCCTGGGACCATTGTTGTGCGTTGTTCCCCATCTGTCTCTCTCCATTTCCTATCATCTCTTTCTGTCCTGACAGCTATCAAATAAAATTATAATAGCATACCTCCATCCACCCCCACCGACCCAAATAATTAAAAACATCTCATGTGCAAAAGGTGTATTAGAATGATGATGTCCTTTGTCATGTCCTTGTATTTGCAGCTACGGTGACAGAATAGGAGCATGGAAAAGAGTCTGCTTCCATGTTTGGGGGCAGTTTCATGTGAGCTTTCAACCTGAAAATGAGGCTGAACGAGGACTTGACAGTGTAACATTATTTGGATGAACAGGATATGCTGACTGCATTCGGTATGCCCCCCAAAAATGATTAAAAACATATCATGTGCGAAAGACATATGAGAATGGAAAGGTGTCATTTGACATGTCCCTGTCTGTGCACCAGAGCTGACAGGATACAGACACAATGAAAGAAGCAGAATTTCTTAGAATGTTTCGGTATTTGTCTATATATGCGTGTCAGTTCATTACTTTTCATGAAAACCACTCATTCAATCCACTGACGTACTTGACAGGAGTATTGTTTGTGACCATAAAGGGGCAATGTCAAAGTTTAAGTGTTCTTGTCATTGTATTGTTGTTTTTGCAGTTTTTCTTGTCATTGTTGTCCTGTTATCTTTTATTTCCCTGTAGCAGTTTGAAATCACTCCTCTGCGTTCCTTACTCACCACTAATGCCTCTCTCTCACTCTCTCTCTCTCTCAATCCACCTTTCTCTCCCAGTTATATTTCTCTACATTTCTCTCTGTGTCTAATTGTCTCAGGCTTTGTCCAACTACACAAGCTGCACACTACCCATTGCGCAGACTATGGTCACTAGTGCTTTGGAGGGAACAGAGGGAACATGAATTTTGGACGGTTTGCCCTTTGGTGCTCTTCCAGATTGTGTCAAATACTCACGGTGTATCATCACATAATTAAGCAGTGGTGGTTGTGGTTAATAGAGGCATGGAGCCTGAATTAATCAGTCATAAATTAAAATACAAACGTCTCAGCTGTGTAATATGGACTCCATAAACATTTGATCCATTTTCATGTCATGGTACTTTTTAATCCTGATATGAATCAATTTTTTTGTGTGTTTTGTTTGTGTCTGCATTATGTAAAAGTCCAATGTAAAAGTACTTTCCTTTATTATTTCCAAGTTATATAAATCATGTCACAGTCAAAGTTGTACTTTGATGAATCCCTGCTAAAACCTGTCACACAAATACAGACAGACCTTCAATGTCAAACAGGTGTTTGTATGACGTGTTAGCTGTGTACAAGCTCTCACAAATACAGAACAACAATGACACTGAAGGAAGAACAGACCCTGGGTGGGGTCCACTGCTAGACCTCCTGGAGGACTAACAGACACTCAGTTGAGACGCTGATGTCTCCAGTGTTTGTCTCTGGAGACAGCAGGTCACTCTCCACCTACGGCAGTAGCACCTCCACATGCGGCATCTCTTCCTCCATCTGCGGCAGTGGCAGGGGCTCCTCCACCTCCATCTGCAGCAGCAGCACCTACATCTCCACCTGTGGCAACATCACCTCTACCTCTCGCAGCAATGGAAAATCATCCCCTGGTTCTCACAACAGAGGCAGTGAGGAGGGAACTCCTCGGTGGGGCGGTGTTTGTCCATGACTGTACAGGGACTGTGCAGCACAACTAGCCGAGCCGTGGAAGACTTCCTGCCTTGTGCCAGTCCCGGTGGAGTGAATGACTACCTGAGGTCTCAGGTGGAACAACCAACCGTGAGAATATTGGAATAGAAGACAACGTTCTGTGCATGCTTCACCAGGCTCATTCACACCCAGATGAACCGGGAGGATATGTCAGGATAATATTCTTCAACTTCTCAAGTGCGTTCAACACCATTCAACCGCACATTATCCGGGGGAAAACTTGAAAAGATAGGGGCAGACAACTACCTCACTACCTGGGTCTCAGACTACCTGACGGGACGACTACAGTTGGTCAGGCTTGAGAGCTGTGTGTCGGAGATGGTCCTGAGCAGTACGGTAGCTCCACAAGGGACAGTACTGGCACCGTTCCTCTTTACATTGTACACTTCAGACTTTTAGTAACACTCGAAGTCTTGCCATGTTCAGAAGTACTCTGATGACATGGCAGTCATGGCGTATATCAGGAGGGATGGTGAGGGGGAATACAGGGAGCTGGTGAGGGCCTTCAGTCAGTGGAGTGTTGAGAACCACCTCTTCCTTAACACTACCAAGACAAAGGAGACTTGGACCTACGCTGCCCCACTGCTCGTCAGCATATAAGGTGTGGACATTGAGGTGGTATCTAGCTATAGGTACATGGGTGTCCACCTGGATGGAAGCTTGACTGGTCCATAAACACGAATGCCATCTACAAGAAGGGGCAGAGCAGGCTTCACTTCCTCCACAGGCTGTGCTCGTTCAATGCGTGAAGCAATATGCTGCACATGTTCTACAGATCAGTGGTGGAGAGTGCCCTGCTGTATGCTGCTGTTTGCTGGGATGGTAGCCAGATGGACATGGACAGGAAGCAGCTGGACAAGCTTATTGAGAAAGCTGGTTCAGTGGTCAGGAGAGGTCTGGACAACGTGGGGACAGTCGCTGAGAGGCGCGTAAGGAGTAAGGTGCCGAGCATCATGGCAAACCTGAACCCCTTCTGTACAGAGCTGTCTCCAGACAAAGGAGCAGCCGCAGTAACCGTCTGCTAAAGATGTGCTGCAGGACTGAGTGCTTCAGGCGATCCTTCATCCCCTCAGGCATCAGACTATACAATTCCTCATAGCTCCCCCACTGGCACAGGTACAAATGTACTCACATGTGAGGATGTCTCGATGTGTTTTATGTGCCTCTTATATGACCTGCTGGATACAACAATTTCCCTATGCGAAATGCTATTTCGGGGCCCCTATTTTGTCAAACTACGCTATAGATTCCGATCCCTTTTCAGATGATCCGCTAAGATACAAAAGTCAGTTACACTTGAAGAAGAAAGCTGGATAGGGTCGTGACAACCTCAAATTAAAAATGAAACCTTGATTTGACCCAAACAAGCAATTTAAATTGATAACGATAATACAAAGTACACATTGGGCATTCTCTATACACAAATAAATTAAACGGACGCAGTGTTCCTCAAAAATATTTATTTTAAATTTTGAGAGGGTTTGTTTTTAGGCCATAGCTCAAATTGAACATAACCCAACATAGGCCATCACCTGGAATAAAAATACAATGAATAGGCATTCAAGTGTTAAGAAACAAACAATAACTTGAATTACAGCGTCACTTCTGCCATCTTTACGTTTGGGAAATGTGCAATCTGGTTTAATTTGAAATGGCCCTCTACCAACCAAGTCTGTCCTGAATGAATCTGAGAGAACGGATGGCCAGTCAGCTGGATCAATTGGTTGACTAAAATCTGGCAGATGAGGTTGTACATCTGCAGGAAAAAAAAGATGGACCTGCTGCTTGCTGGTCAGGTGCTGGTGAGCATGTACTAGTAACTAGGTGTTTCCTTGTCAGGCAGTGATGAAGACGGACCTGTTGCTTGCTGGTCAGGCAGAGCTCCAAAATATTTCAGAAGTGGCCTTGCAAAGACAAAGCCCCTTAGGTTACCAATTACAACAGATTATAAGCAGATATTCATATTATTTAATTATTTTAATTTTGTATGAATAGAGAAATCCATCATCAGTTTTTTATAGTAATAGTTCAATAGTGTCCCTTTAAAGATGCCCAAGCCAATTTTATTTGTGTTATTTCATGAAGCAAGCACGGTATAATGCTAGGTTAACTTACATGCAAACAGTCTTAGGCAGCTAGCTATCTGAACTATAGCTAGCATGATTTATCATGCGAGCGAGCAGGTCAAATAGCAAACGTTGCCCAAAAATCAGCATTACAGCTACATCCCTACCCCACATCATGAAAAAAGGTCGTACCTTTATCCTGTAACCGCTTTTCTTCGTCACATTTCTTTTTTTTTCCTTTTTCCAGCACCAGACATATCGGACCACTTGGAGGCCATGGTGCTCTTGGTGACAAGTTTCTTGCTACTGACGTGAGCACAGTTATCAGTCATACATTTTCACTGACGTCGCTGACTGCAACAGCACAGCAGCCCAAAAATGATTTTGATTTTATTACCCCACAAATACACACCACAACTCTCCTATCATGGCAGCATCATTTTGTCTATATTATACTTATAGTATAATGGTATAGCTAAGTGTTTATTTTCCTCAGATATTGAGGTTGAACTTGCAGCTTGGGCGCCCCCTAGTGATTCGGGGGCCCTATGCAACTGCATATCTATCTATCTATCCACCCTCCTCAGACACTTCTCATCTTCATCAGTGGTCCTCATTGGATTTAATCACTCATCCATCATGATAACACAGGAATGATGAATTATTATTTGAAAAGGTGATCAAGCCGAGCAGATAAAGATCTCACAAACACCAGTGTTACTTGGTGAAGGTTATGGGGTTTGATAAGGACGCACCATGATGCTTAATGGTCAGAATAAAATGACTTTATACTGTGTATGACCAGGATGAAGATGATCACACTGTGATATAATAATATACAGTATATGATAATATAGGACAAGTGGAGTGAAACAGATCATTACAAACAGGGAGAATGTTAAGCGCTGGTAAAAAGCTAATTTTAGCCCTCTTCATAATCTTAGCGGACTGCTGCCGAAATGACACCCTGACAACCCTTCACCTAGGAAAGAATGTGGACACCCTTCAACGTATGCGGCTGACAAATGCACATTGAGTGCAGCCTGTGAATTTGAACACAGACTCTGCTGCTGTTAGTTTTCATCCAAGCAGAGGACCACACACGTAGCCTTTGATATTTCTTTTTATTTTACACTTTGAGACAGTTCAGTTGGATGGTGTTACAGTGGTATATGGTTCCTACACATACTGTACATGCCATACAGAGTAATCTACCTGGCTCTTTTGTGTTTCCTTTTAGACTACCTGCTACCTAGTACTTTTTTGGTGGTGAGCTGAGCCAATACAGCATAAAGTCGACAGAACGTGGCCTTTGATTGGTCACTAAAGACAGATGGGCATCCCAGTCTGGACGGTCTGGAATCAAACTGAGTAGAGTTGAGCCAAATCCTGCTGGATGTGTGGTGTGGTAGTGGAACAGTGATTAAGATGTGGAACACATAATAACATATCAACATACCAACATGCAAACCCACATATGAGACCTGTCTCACAACCGATATCTTCAAGATAGTGTGAAGAGACATTGGCATCAAGAGCATAAATTAGTGTGCACCATTGTGGATGGTATCACTTTATTTCAAACTCCCTAACCAAGATCAAACCATAAATATGTAAAAGCACACACAAGACACTGCAGGAAGAACATCAGCCTGCATCCACATTTTATGACTTAAATGACAAGGTCTCATCATCCCATGCTCTCTCACAGTCTCTGAGGGAAAAACTAAGGTCCAGACCTTCATGTGACCTAACAAATGTATAAAACATGTCATGTGTCTCCGTATGCCAGTGTGAAATGTGGTTCTATTGTTCTTGTCTGCTTCCTTTGTACACAAACACAACCAATCAAGCTAAGGGCCAGTCCTGACCAACCATTCCAAAGATATATCAGCGTGTCCTCCATGTCCTCCATCCAAAAAGTTTTCATGTTTGTTAGCATATTTGTAGCTCGATACATCATTTAGCCACAGAAACGCCTACCATGGGTACTTGTCGCCAGCTAGCAGATGATTGGTCAGGATGTTAACGACGATCTGCAACGATTATCAGCAATAGAACAGGTAGAATCCTCCACAAAGTCTACTTCAGACAGCTGCAACTGTGTCTGTAACCATTCCATTGCACCAGGAATCTTTGGTCTGGACTGGACTTCAGAGATCCCACTATGCTGCCCATGTTAATAATTCTGTTGCTGCAGTCCTTTACTGCCTCGTAGCTGACTGATTGCAAATTATGTGGTTTGTTCATCAATCGTTGTTTTTTTCCCTACGAACGAGTCGATTAACACAAATCACTCACTGAAAGTGAAACAGTGTTGCCAACTGAACCACTTCTTTGCTATATTTAGCAAGTATTCAGACCCCAAGTGACTTGTAAGAAATTTAACGACTCTTGCGTAGAGTGATGTGAAAGCACACGTTCTCCTCCAATTGCTATCCTCCAGCAGCGGGTGCTGCCGTCAGCTCCTCCCCAGCACCGAAGCACTCCTAGGCGGTCAGCTCCACATCAGTCCCAGCTGCTGCGTTCACACGTACTGCTTGGCTGTGGATGTGTTTACACACTGAACGTGAGCCCTCAGCAATCTTCAACGGTTTAAACTGACTGAGATTAATGCTGAACTATACATCAGTTGAAAATATCTCACTTATGTTAAAGTCTGCATTTTCATCTCTCAGTGATGGAATTTCTAAAAATTGAAGATGCTCAACAGGTGTTTAAGCATTTCAGGGTGTTGGTGGGGATGGGGGGTCACTTAACGATTGGGTGAACAAATCTTTTGAATGACTCTTATAACTGAACGTATTCTAATTCAGTACACCTAAAAGAACTGTTTTCCCCATCACTAGGGGGAGACATGTCCTTCAAGAACGACTTGATTGACATTTTTGACCAATTATTTACAAAAGGGTACAGAATGTATGCTCCAGCCTTAGTGTGTTACTTTTTTATTAAACAACAGTGAGCAAATGAAGGCATGCTATGTTCATATTTTAATGGGTATGATGAGAATAAGCCAAAAACTCCACCTTCTACTTTTCATCACTGGAGATTTATAGTTCCCCCCTGACATCAATTAACAACAAAAGTTGATAAGGGTAATCTACAAACCCCGTATTATAAGATTATCATAAAATGGGAGAGAATTTACATGGAAAGTAAACAACTGCAAGGTATCGATTATAATGCAGCAGTAAAATGGATTAGTGGGAGGATTTAGAGATATACTTCCACATTAAGTCACATCCCTGGTCTTTTGGGACGGGATGTGGCATGCATTTACTACCGTCCACAATCTATTACATTGTTATCTAAAACTAACAAAAGAGCCTGTGAACCTTCAATAACACACTCAAGGACGTTTCTGCACATAGACCATCTTGAAGTAGACCTGAAAATCCCAACAAAGTGATGAGAACCAGGATAACATGACTAGTTCATGCACAGATCATGTATTGCATCATAAAACTGGACAATGACCCACTATGTCCGATTCTGTGTCTATGACCATGTCTCTCTCTCTCACTGCTTGGCAACACATGAACCAATCCGTAACAGAAAATAACTGTTGGGCAGGGGGAGAAAAAGAAGAGAAGTATCAAACTCTTCTAAAAGTGGCAGCCACACTTCCCAGTTGGAGGTTTTTCCTCAGCTGTCCATAGTCGTCTTCCTCCAGTCAGTATCTCTCAGCTCCTCCTCTCTCTCCTTCAAACGTGACACTGGCTGATGATTGTCTTTTCCTCCTTAACCTGCCTCTCTGTGTGTTTGTTTTATCCATAGACATATAGACGCTTCATTACGTACAGGAGATGTAGTTATGATACAGGACGCTGTCACACATTTAAAACATGTGATTTCACGTTAAATACTGCAATACTGTGTTATGATTAACAACGCGACATAGTCTGGCATTTTGGAAATGTATAAATTAATCACTTTTATATTTTAATAAAGAAACAAGTTTGACTGTTCATTTGATTTCATTTATTTTTCTCCCTCTACTCCCTTTAGTCACATTTCATGCAACAGACCATTTGAAAAAAGTGTTTCTGTGAGGTGTGTTGTACTTCCCACATCCTTTGACCAGAGCTAACACCTGCTTCAACTGGAAAACAATGACGCTGGAAATTCACAACGCTGGAATGAAAGTTAGATGAGTGTGTGTCTGTGTGTGTGCGTGTGTGAGAGAGAGAAAGCGAGAGAGACATTTTTTTTATTTTTACAGAACAGCTCTTCATTTACATATTTATTTTAATATTATATATATATATATATATATATATATATATATATATATATATATATATATATATATATATATAATATTTATCATGAATCCATTAAAATTTGTGCATTTGTGCAACTTGTAGCTTGTTGTCAACAGAACATAGAACTCCATCCCAACACCAACAGCCTCTAAAGGCCTCTAAGTCGCCAGTGTTTTTATAGCAGCTGAACTCTAGAGTCTGGCTCTGATATTCGTTACCTCTCTGTTCACCTGCGCTCCTCTGTTCTCAACTCTGTTCATCCTGCTCACATAAATGGCCATATTTGCATTTCCAAGTACAAAGTTAAGGTGCCACTTATCCTTTTCCCTCTGCCTGTGGCCAGCTCCCATGATGAAGGTTTTCTTATTAAAGACCACACTGAAGCGACTAAAAACCAGGTTAAAAGAGAGAAGAGACTGATGAGTTTTGTGCACTCAGTGCATGCTTTTCACACAGTTCTCGTTGAGAGTCTTTCTTTCCGCTCTGTGCAGGGTCAGTCTCTGCTTGCCCTTTGTTGTCAGGAGGGGGCCGGTCAGCTCCCCCAGCCCCGGGCTCAGGGTGATCTCTGGGAAGGGGTCTATGGGGTCGAGTGCAGTCTTTTGGTCCAATTCTCTGTCAGGAGGTGCTTCTCTTACTGAGAGTTTCTGGGTCCACAGCTCCAGGATCTTCTGGGACGCTCGACTGGACTGCAGCCCCAGCAGACAGCCCAGGACCTGTGCGTCACCCAGCCCCTTCCCCACTGCATCCATGAGCTGTCGCAGGGTGAGAGTCTCAGACTAGATCAGCGCCCGTTAGGGACCTGTGGTCCGGCTGGCCAGGTGAACAAGGCCCTGTCCCCCCTCCAATCTCAGCCTCCCCTGCCCCCCCTCCAGAAAATGTCCACTATCTTCCTTTGGATCCTAGCCAGCAGGTCTGAGGGGGTTCTACACAGTTCAGTCTGTGCCACAGCTGGGATGCCACGAGGTTGTTCAGTACCAAGACTCTACAGACATGTGGGGGAGCAGCCATTTCCATCTTCCATTTCCATCTTTCCATCCATTTTTTCTGCGACAGTTTCCCAGTTCTTTTTAACAGTGTCCCAGTCTGCGGCAGTTTCTGCCACTAGTCACACACCATACTGCCCGTCAGTCCACATGCCATGCATTAGTCAGGTAACATGCTGTTGATAGTTTGGTGGGTGCACACTGTGGGCTACAATGAAAGCAGTTCCTGTGCTGCTGTGTATCAACATACAGACACAAACACACGGGTGTCGTAAATAATCTTTATTATGTGTAAGTATGAAGTGTTGCAGGTTGTGTTCTCTTGTGGTTGTCTGTTTCTCACCTCAGTGCTTCCTGGTGCCATGTAGTGGTAAAGGACCCGATTGTAGCGTCAGACTGTCTTTTATAGTGCCTGCAATTGGAGGGCAAGTTCAAGCCACTGCATCATCCCAAAAAGGGGAAGACATTCTAAGTCTTGAGCTACATGTGGTGACAAACAGGACAGAGAATACTCGTGTAAATGTAAATGTAGATATAGGATTTTTTCTGTTTGTTTGCTATTTTGTGAAGTGAGCTGTGTGGTTGATTTCAGTTCAATTAATGTTGGTATGGTCCAGTGGGAGGGACCGAGCCATTAAAAGGAGTTCTGCCACTGCCGGGGAGACAGAGAAAGGCTGGGAGTGAAGCGGACCAGTCCTGTGGTTTGGCCAGGAGGATAAAGTAACGTATAGCAATATGAATAGAGGACAGAAATCAAATGAACTCATTTCTTTATTAAAATATAAAATGAAGAAGTACAGTTAAGAAGTGAAGATTTGGGATTTGTCGAATTCTGATTAATTTATTTGGGCATACCCCCCCCCCCCCCCTCAGTAGAAATAAATGCACTGGGCGTCAAGGGGGACCCGTCCACGATGGCGGCCACACAAATCGTCAGTAGGCAGCCTCAGTCGATGGGGCGTCTATGTATATATTTCTATGTTTTTATCGTTCAGTTCGTGCTGAAGGGGCGAGAATTCCTCTGGTTTGTGGGTCACACCCGTACGTCTCCACCATAAACCATTTGGTTTGTTGTTGTTTTTTGTCAGTAAACTGCAGCAGTCTCACAGTCCTGTCAGACCCGTGTCACTAACTTACCTCAGTCACCCAATGTCATTAAGATGAAGACACAAAGAAGGCAGAAGAAGTGAAACCTTGACAAAAAGAAAATCTGGGAAATTAAGTTGAAAGCTGAGCGTTTTTTTTCTAAAACTAACAATGTCCAGGCAGTGGCACATTAATTTGGTTTTACAGTTGTTTTATGCCATTCGTGTTTATGTCGAGATTCATAAGAAATATTGTAAAAGGAATACTGCTGTTGAATGACTCTTTATAAAGCACCTAATTAGTTTCAAATGTTTGCAAACCAAATGTATTACGCTTTAAAAATAAATGTGAACAATAAATAACTTGGAGTGTTGATCTTGTTAATGACCAATAAGACGTGTTTCTGATAAATATTGTAATGTTCACAATCATAACCTTTCATATTGTAACCTTTTCATATGTGTCATCTCCATATGTGTCTGAGCAGTGTGCACACTCGTCTATTACTATTTTGATTAATAGACAAAGACTGTACTGTTGACTTTTGACCTTTTTTTTCAGTGGTTCTTTTGTTTTCTCCATCTCCACCAATTATCAGAATGCCATCATTTTAGTTAATTTGCTTTAGTTAGAAAATGACAACTGCACCTGCATCTAAATGGCAGTGACACTTGTGACATGCTCTTTAAACCATGTAAATATGTCCCTAAGGCTTCAGGTCTACATGTAAGTAGAACATGACTATTGGACTGCTACTTCAGTCCAGTAGTGATTGTTTCACTGGCTAGAAGATCAAGACCACAGTAGTAGAGCAAAGTCCAGGGGAGAGACTCTTAGTATACCAAGTCATCCACACAGAACATTTCGACACATCTCTGTCTCTGTGCTTGGCCCAGAACGCAGAGTCTGCAAGTCCTGCAGCAGCAGCTTCACAGCCCCGGAGTTATGAATCACAGAGGTAAAATAACCAGAGAAGAACAAAAGCCACAGTCAATATTGGACAAGCAGATGCGAGATGGACTCATAGAAAGGATTTCCTTGGCATCAAAATGCACGCCGAAATGCTGACTTTTCTCCTAGACTGGTAAGAAGCTAACTGGCTAGCTAACTTAGCTAATGTTACTCGTCGTTCAAATCCCTCTTCAACCACGTTACTTGTTTTCATTCTATGACGTTGACCCTAGATATGACGTTACTGGTCGTCAACCTTCCACCTCCACACCCAGTAAACGGACAGGACAGGAGGACTGAACCACCTCCGGTTCCTCCAAGTGTTCACTTTCAACACTGTGGTCAGTGTCTATATATTCTATCTATTTGTATTCACTCAGGTCTCATAGACGACCATGAACATACTGTGAAGTTCTGTCGGATGTTTGTCAAATCATCACGCAAATCAGAAAGAATCCTCAGTAGACAGGATGAAAAGAATGAACGATATCAGACTAGTGATGGTGTCTGTTATAGATCTGTCTCTGATTGATCATGGATAGCAGAGAGAATGTTAAATATTGTTTTAAAATGTATTGATTAGTTGAAATTTGTAGTTATCCTGTAAGATTCACAACTTGACATGGACGGTGCAGACTGAACGCTTGACACAGTTGACAACCAGGCTGCCGTATTTTTTTTTTTTTTTTTCTGTGTGTGTGTGTGTGTGTGTGTGTGTGTTGCAATTCCCAACTAGATGTCAGTATTCTGCCAATTTTTATACAGTTCACCTTTAAGCTCATTAAAGCTTTAAGCATTATTTTGCTGAAGGAACAAGTTGAAACGGTAAGTAAATGTGTGTTGTAGTAAATATGTTTCTTTGCCTAACTTCAACTTCTAATAAAAAAAAGTTTGGAAAGGAGGTTGAACTGTTGACAGATGACTGTTGTTTTGATTGCACTGAGTTCACACAAAGACAAGGTCCTTAATGAAGCCTGAGTGGAGGAAATAGATCCAGCATCAGTGAAAAACAACTTTTCTAAATATATTGTTCTAATTAGGTAGCAACCTGGTTGCCGTAGAAATGTTTCTAGGTGATAATTTGATGTTGTACTTCAGAAACAATTCACTTTGAGGTAAACAGTCAGGGATGAAATTAGCAACAGGAATAGTTTGAACTTTTATCGGTAAATCAGATGCACCTGATCAAATGGATGCAAACCCCTTATGACCAATTTTCTTTGTTACACAAACAAACAAAGGTATTTCAACCTGTATCAATGCTTTGACTTAACTTGGGTAAAGTTTCGGCTTTTATACAATCAGGGTTTTCGAGACAATTTCCCCCAATTGAAAACTGAAAATGAACATCTGTGAGAGCCGCAGTCTCAGCTGGCTACAGGCATCAGCAGAGGTCTCCCATGCCAACGTCAGTATAATTCACCACCTCTATCAGCCTCATACACAGACTTTCTATACCGATATGGTCTGATGTCTTGATTTATTCGGTTAGACTTACTGCCAAGTGTCTGAAAAGACATTTCCCTCTGTGCATCTGTGATTTTACACAATCAATAGTGCAACAGATGGTCCATTTTCATTACACCCCGTTTGTTTGCACAGAGGTAAAATAAGGCTTCCCCAAAGTGTGCTTCCCAGACCCTGCTTCTTGCACAATTTGCAGGTTACATACTTCCTCTTTTCTATTAACTGTTGTAAATATCCTGGTTTGCTTCTTCTGCTTTGGGTTTGTCCGAATAGAATGGCACCTTAGCCAGAGTAGAAGTGAAAAAAACAGCTCCATAAAAGACCTCTTTGTAACTGCTCAGGATGTGATGAAAACTAATTAAGTCTGTATAATTTTAAATGTTTTTGTTTAGTTTCCAATAAACTCGCCTACATAAAATGTCCATGATGGCAGAGCATAGATGTATTATCTCATTATTTAATGCTGCCTTGTGTGATGCTCCAGGTGGCCCAAGACGTATGACATCCACGTAGAAGTTGAAAACGATTTTTTGTATTTCTCGTTAAGAGTCTGAACAGTAAGAGCTTTGTGTTTGGACAATTTTAATTTAATCCATATTTCTGCAAACCACACCAAACTGAAACTCTCCCAGGTCACCGTTCATTTAGTTCCTGAATAATACTTTATTTAAATAAAAATGTAATAATACTTTCATGACACTATTGCCTAATTTGTATTTTCTACATACATCCTCAGTAAACATTCATCATACATTATAAGATGCTGCACTGGGGACTAACAATGTTACATTTCTGAAAAGGCTCTTGCACCTACCTATATGCAGAATAGTAGTGAGATATTTAAAGAATATAATGGATCTTACGCTACCTCTGGTTGATCATATTTCCAAGGTAATAAGTGGTTCTCCTCTCCAGGGAGATTTTTGATGAGTCTAATAAGATTTATTTTTGACCCAGATGGTAATGAAGGAGTGTCTTTCCTTTAAACTAGTGTGCATGGGTTCAGGTTGTAAATGTTCAAAGGTTTCTATGTCTGTCTGTCCTTCTGCTTTTCTATCTCTGCTGCTTTCTTCTTTCTGTCTCTCTCACTTTCTCTCCCCTTCTACGTCTCTCTCTCTCTCTTTTTTTCATTCCAACTGGTTGAGGCAGAAGGCTATCCACATGTAGCCGGAAATCTGCCCAAGGTTTCTTAGCCTGCAGAAGGACATTTTTGCTCATCTCTGAGCTGCTCATGTGAAGTGTTGGTTTCTATTCGAACAACTGTCATCAGAGAACTGCTGTAGTGAATTGCCGTTTATACAAGCTCAATTTTATTATTCTCTAAGGTCAGAAATGCCTTTGTTCTGTGCTCTGTGTTAGGAGCGATCGTGGGATGAAGTTTCTGGCAGGATGAGCCGTCAGGCGGAGACCATTAGAGACTGATCGGGAATTGGCTGGATCAGTCACTGTGACCTGACAAGTTGTATGGATGTTGGTACCTGACAGGGGAAACCAAAGCAATTATCGGGGTCTTTCTACATAGGTTGTCTCCAGGTACTCCGGAATCCTCACACCTTGAAAACCATGCTAAGACTACTCACTACTAAGACTACTACTGCAACTCCTAACCACAGCAAGCTGGAGATTATGCACAAAAGAACAAAGTGTTGCATCTGGAACATTCTGATATCAACACATCTTCCTTGGTAACTGTACAATGGACTCATGATAGACGTGATTTGACACCCTTTGGTCTTATTGTGAGGTTCACATGTCTTCTAGGCTTCGTTAGATTCATGACTCGTTATTTTCTTGTGAATTTTTAAATTATTCTATTCTGTTCTGACCTGGTAAACCCGTGTGTGATAAAGACCTACTTAGTTGCTTTACCGCATGGTCATGAGTGCATCAGCAACTCTTTTACAAAGCTGATTTTGTTCACATATAACATGGGGTGATACTAATGTTAAATGTTCATACTATGTATCATTGACCAGCAGCTGAATGGGATCATTTAGAGCACCAAGGCACCACTCTTCATTTAATGACATAATGAGCACTAGTTCTAGGTGAATGAAGCATCTGGTGATGGGAATATGGTTCTCTAACCTCACAGAGCAACCCAGAAATGTTACAACACACACAATTTCACATGAAAATAGAAAGAAAAAAAGTGTTTGCACTACTAATTTGCATTTGTAAACCACAGAGGAGAAAATGAGAAAGCTAAATGTAAGAAGAACAGACTTGTTTATTTTACAGTTTTTGGGTTATTGCAATACGGCATGGCATGATTGTTTTGTTCATCAAAGGGGAACATTTTCATCTTTGTCACTGGCACCACTGTTCCACTCTGAGCAACTGTGCCTCTGGCAAGAAGCGATAGACAGATTGGAAAGACATGGCATGTTCAGGTACAGTGAACGTTTCACAGCAAAACAAAACTTTTCACTTTCATGTGTTTATTTTATGCAGTTTTTGTTGGCTCACAGCTGAAAAACCTATGCTTGGACGCTTTGTCACCGAGCTCAGTGACTGATCCGATTCCCGTTCACTGTGTGGTTTGTTATTGTCAGTATTGTGTGAAAATGAATGTTTCACCATGAGGGATGTTTGAAAACAAAAACATTTATATGAGCATTTCTTGGTGACCGAAGCAAGAAAAACTTCCTTTTACAGGCTCAGAAACCAAATCCAAGGCTCCATGGCTTTCTGCCTCGACCAGGTTGGAGGTGTCGGGGGCACAATGTGTGAAGGAATTATTATTATGGCAGCTTGTCAATGACAGCTTGGAGGAACAAGGATGAGGATGAGGAAGTACATCCACCATCTAACAGCTCATGGTCATGGCACCAGGAGGGACTCAGATCAGGAATCCAGTAGGTCCGGGAACAGCAGGAATACTAGAAAGCACCGGAACTCTGGGAGAGAAAAGGGCATTAGCATCATGAAGATGGAGATCAAACTTAAAGAGATAAGAGAGAAGAAGCACTTCCTGAAGTGCTGAAATGTGCCAGACTCCCCTTGGGAACGCATGACAAAGATGAACGCAATTTTTAATATGTTGTAGATATTTCTAACTGACAGCCCGTTCTGCATTGATCTTTGTCGTTTAAACCGTTGAAAATCGCTCAGGGGCTCATGTTCAGTGTGTAAATACATCCACTTTAGGACAACACCAGGTCAGACATATCGGGCCCTAATTACATGGTCTAAGGCACAAAGCGTTCCTCAGTCACTGGCTAGTTTTTAGACTGTTTCCATGGTGGAGTCTCAAAGGGTTAGACATACTCTGAACTAGTCATGGGTGTGTTTAGTTTGTATCATTCAATCAGCTAATCAGAGTATCACCTCTCATTCCCTTTAAAAGTGGTGAACCTGGAGTACATGGAGGATTGATACTTTCACTTGACACTTCCTGAAGTCCAGAATGCTGCAGACTTCTCTTGGAAATCTGGACATTTTTGAAATTTCATCATTGAATGATGGAGAAGACCATGGATTTTAACATGTTGTAGATATTTTAAATGATCTGCGGATCAGCATAGATCTCTGTCAGTTTAAAACACTGAATTGTCCATTTTTTTCCTCACTTGTCTGCAACTAAGACCTACTGGAACTGCCCCCCCCCCCCCCCCCCCCCATTTGACACCACAGCTGTCAGATGCTGGAACACAGATTGATACACCCAGAGAAGAACAAGTTCATTTTCTAGTTAGATGGCGTTAGATCAGACTGCACCCGAACAGCAATGACACTTGCGACATGGACATTGTCCCGTGCACCACATGCTTTAGACCTCAATATGGCCCATAGAGTTAAAGGAGCAGAGGAGTCAGAGTCAAGCAGTAAATCTACAGAGGTCAGTGAATCCTTCATAGGTCCCTTGGTAGTTTATGTCTAGTACAGTACAGCTATACAGTAGGTCCTGTCCGAGCCAGCCTTAATTTTAGGCTTTGTTGATTTAAGAGTACACTTTAAATCTTTCTTTTTTGACAGACAGTTTCTGCCCTACAAACTGACTGTGGTAGATTATTTCACAGAAGAGGAGCTTGGTAACTGAACACTCTTACTCCTGTTCTACTCTTGGAGACTCTAGGAACTCAGGAGACCGCAGTAACCCTGCATCTTCTGAGCAAAGAGATCTGGTTGAGTATGGGAACTACCAGTTCTTTCAAATATGATGGCGCTTGACCTTCTAGAGCTTTATATGTACGAAGAAGAATTTTAAATACTGTGCCAAATTTCACAGGGAGTGAAGGCAAGCCAAGACAGGAGAAATGTGATCTCTGGTTCCTGTGAGAACGCCTGCTGCAGCAGTTTAAATGAGCTCAAGTGGTTTAATTTTACATTTTTCTAAAATGTCTGTTTTTGAAATGTTGTGTAGATGGAAAAAAGGCAGTCCAGGAAACATCATGTTACTGAACAGAAGCTGATGCATGTATTTGTACAATTATGTCAGTAGGAAAGATTAATTAATCAGAATAGAGGTACATATTAAGGCTGACTATGTTAAGAGAATAGTGATGTGTCATGTTTGCTCGCATCATACAAGAGATTCATCATTTTTCATCCACTTGTCATAAACTACATGCGTAATTGAAGGTGTTGATGAATTCCACAGGTGTTAATGATGAACCTTTAATTAGTCCTGTAAATCAGTCCTGCAAGGAGTGGAGAGAGGTGACTGCAGGTGGATGGCGGGTGGAGATGGGCTTTGGAGAGGCTACAAATATCAGCAGGTGTAGCAGCAAGAGGCAGCATACCAAAGAATAAAGCACAGCACTGTGACAGCAGGAACCAGAGGCATAAGCTGATAATTAGTGTGTGTGTGTGTGAGAGAGAGAGTAATAACACACTCACACAGGGTGGTGCTGAGTCTGACGCCATGGTTGGAAGTGTAAATGCCCCCAGTCCCGGATCTGTTCAGAAATGAAGAAGCTTCTGGTGAAACATCTTCAGGTTAACAGCAAGTCCAGTTGCCTATGAATTGACCCAGTAAGATACGATGACCTGGATGACTGGGAATCTTCACAGACAGTTTCATGGAATATTTGCAAGTTCAACATGAACACCATTCATCAATATGCAGTATTTACCCATCGTCAAAATGTGGCTTCAGTAGTCTGATGCTCTTGGCTCAAATGTGTCCTCAGCAGTCCGGAACCTCCAAATCACCTTCAAATTCCTGATGGAGAAAGCACAGTGCAGGTAGGGGGTGTAGACTCAGTACACCTGCAGTCGGCAGTGCGTATGTGCATGTGATTGAGGAATAGCAGAGGACATTCTTGAATGAAATGTAGATGTTGTAGTCAAGATGATGCTAAAATATTTTCCCCAACTATATTTAAAATCCCTGTTAAGGTCCAACCTTCAATTTGGCAAATTCCAAATTTATTCACATACATTCCTGTTAATTCCCAGTTTCTAACTGAAAAGTCCCTGGATTTCCCCTGGTGTTGTGTAATGAATGACCAATGTGTGCTGGTTGTTCTCAAGTTAGAGACTGTGCAGGAATGGAGGATCTAAAGAAAGAGAAATGCAACACGAAAACAAAGCAAATAAATGTCTATGCAGCATTGAAATGATAATTATTATTTATAATATATAATTACTTTATATATATTTAAAGATGACTGGTCTGGTCTCTTTGTTTGCAGGCAAACTGTAGCTGTGAGCAGCAAAATGAGCACGATGTGCAGATAGATAACATGTCTGTTAGTGCAGGAGTGGCGAAGCCTCTCCAATTTATGATAGGTAACCACAACTCTGGTGCACTTAGAACCAATATATTCCCCATCATGTCTGTCGCACAGCAGCATCCTGAATTTTCCAAAAAACGTTCCCTTGTTACTACACATCTGTTGTGATTAAAATCCAATGGAGTCATTGCAATCCATTAGAATCAAGTCCAAACTGTCGTCAGCTTGGCATGTGGTACCCCTCCCGGCTCCCGCTGGAGACTGACTTGTCTCTGCTCTGGTAATAAATATGTCTATTTTCAGATAAGGTTGGAACATCAGTTTTCTAATTTGGCATGAATCAGTTTGGAAAACAGCAATGGCTCTTGTCTGTTAGGTGCCTTTCATAAAGTACCACTGCTGATATGTGGCCCCGTGGATGATCTTACTTGTTTGTATTTGACAAGCGGGCTGAGACATGGAAAACAACATTCCTCATCTTTCTAACATTAACAACAAATAAGAAAATATTTAAAGTTTATGATAAATAGACAACTGAATGGCTGACGATTTACATGTAAATGGTAAGGTTACCACAATCAGACTTTGCTCCAGCATCAATGGAAGCTGCATTGTTGAACAAGTACAGTGCTGCACTGGATCACTGCGACCGTCAAACTCAGCTGGGAGTGGCTGTTTTACATGATCCTGTCCTGGCACAGACACTCGAAAAGAATCTGTGTGTGTATATATATATATATTAGAGAGAGATTGTTGTTGTTGTTGTATCCTTTTTGTCTGGCTCGGTTTATCTCCAGCACTAGTGCTTCTTTACACTGGTTCCCTGTAAAATATAGTACAGACTTCAAAACCCTTCTCCTCACCTATAAAGCCCTGAACGGTCAGGCTCCATCGTATCTCAGAAATCTTAGAACCATATCGCCCACCTAAAACATTCCATTTGCAGAATCTTGACCTGCTTGTGGTTCCTACAATCGTTAAAACCACAAAGGATGTCAGAGCCTTCAGCTACCAGGTTCGCATCCTGTGAAACCACCTTCCAGTCTGCAGAGCTGACCCCACCTATTTATCTAAGAACAGACTTAAGGCCTTCCTTTCTGACAGAGCATTTAGCTACGACAGAGAGGGGTGGTAGAGTACTATACCCGGGCCGGCAGGGGAGATGTTCAGTCCAGGTATGGAAGGTTCTCCCTTACTCTACTTCCCTTATCCTGACTCTCTCTCTCTCTCTCTCCATATCGGTGGCATCAGAAAACACTTTGTCCCCTTAATCATTCCTCAAATGTTTTCAAACCAAGAATCGCTGCATGTCTCTGACTCTTTCTCCATCCCTTCCCCTGTTTGAAGGGTTTTTGGTCAATTTTTCCTCACCCTGACTGGGGGTCTAAAGGACAGAGTCGTACTGCATTGTCTGCATGGACTTTGCAGTCCATGCAGACAATTGTAATTGTGATGTTGGATTATACAAATACAATAGAATTTAATTGAAAGTAATCCACGTTATCTGTATGCAGATGATGGATTGTGTAGCCAACGTATCTGAGCTGTGATCCAGATTTATTTATTTCTTCATAAACAGTAATTATGTATATGCAGGTGGAGAGCAGCCCCTCCAGGCCTGAGATAAGGCGGCAGTAAGTCTCCCTCATTAAATAGAACTCTGCCTTCTGAACAGTGAGCCTGACTTTGATGTTACCAGCCTCACAGTGGCCTCCTGCACTGACTGACTCTCTTGGAACACTGTCAAGCTAAGAAATCAATGAGCAGCAACTTCATAAATATCTTTCCTATTGTGAACAGTTCCAATTCAACAGGCTGGCCATAAAAAAATGAAGTGATTTAAATGCATTGAATGCTGTACACACAGTCTATAGCCTGTCATGGTAATCTGTAATGTTCAGTTGTAGCTTGAGGAAAAGTGCAAGCAAACACTGATTAAATGGATTCTGAAATACCACAATGCATGAAGGACATTACTCAGCCCTGGTAAAGTAAACATTTTTAATGTGACATATCACATCAATTTTTACTGTCCCTGTGCTTGTTTTCCATTCACCACTGTGTTCCTTTGGGGTGTGGAGAATTCCAACCAAATCATGAATAACATGCCACATGTCAAAAACAAATTTCAGCAAAGACAGATAATCATATTTATCAAATACTTATGTGTTTATATACCGTATGTTGCAAACCTTAAGATTTACTGTTGTATTACTGTGTAAATGTTGTAGGTGCTCCAGTACATATCACAACTGCAGCTTTAGGAGATGTGTGATGTCTTCATTCTCAGTAAGGTCAGCCTACAGGTTTGGTTTATATGGTTTATAAGCACAATAAGAAAAAAAAAACAAACAGCTGCACTTTTATTCGTTTTCCATTTCCATTTCTTTCTTTCTTTGAGTCTTTTGTCTTTGAATATTTCACATGTAATCCTGGTAGTACTCTTTACATGATAGGTGTATGTGTTAGTAGTGACCAAGAACACTGAACATCATACCTTCTCATTATCTCATATGTATGCTTTTATTGTTCTTTTACAGCTCTTGCCAATAAAGTGAGAATGCTGTGGTACCGTAGACACAAAACAATACATTAGTATGCATTAGCATCCCTCAGACACTCAGTCACTGCCACTGTGAGCAAAGGTTTAACTATAGTGGCTTGCAGTTATTTAATGGGTGAACTCCCAGGATCACATCCTCAGAATGAAACCTGGTTAACATAACACACCACTGGATTCTAATGAGATCCACACGATAACACAGAGAATCAGGCTTTGAGGTCCAGGGACAGTCCACCAGTGACAAGGCCAGGTGGCTAAGTCACGTATGTTGCAAATGTTGATGGAGTACTAGCTTTGTCAACCTGTCCGAGCTGCCAGATCACATCCTGTCTTCCTGGCCTGCGATGCTATGGGAGTGGGAGTGGGGATATGGGATTTGGTGGGAGGAGAATGCTCGGAGTCCAAAGCCACAGTCAGGCTGCTTCATAATTGTAACCTTCACTCTGGCATTACAAACCACTCTGTGATGTTGACTGCTTTCTGTGGTATCCAAAGATAGGGGCTAGATTAGTCAGACAGAGATGTGCACCCTTATTTTCTTCACCAAACATTTAATTTCTGAGTATAATAACTGCCTTGGTGGCAAATTTAATAACATGATTGATTTTTCTTAATCAGGTTTGATTTTTTTTTTTTTAAGTGAGGAGCTCGGTCATTCAAGAGATGCTCAGAGTAGAACTGCTGCTCCTTCAGGCATCTGGTTAGGGTGCCACCTGGGCCCCTTGGGAGGTGCACCAGGGATGTCCAGCTGGGAGGAGTCCCGAGAGTAGACCGAGGACCAGGTGGAGCAATTCTATTCACCAGACCTGACTGGTATCTCCAGAGAAAGGGAATTCTGGGTCTTCCCGCTGAAGCTGCTACCCCTGTGACCCAAACCTGGATAAGTGGAGGAAGATGGATGGATGGATGGTTTGTTTTTTTTCCTCAGCCATTATAAAGTTTATGTTTATTCTGTTTATTTATTTACTCATGTTGGTTGACAGATCTTAAAATATATAGTGTAATTGTTTCAGTGACATACTCTATATCACTGTTTAGCTGTAGGCGACTACAGATTAGCCTATTATAAAGGGACATTCAATTATACTGGTTCCCAAATAGACTAGTTTACTTGTGTTACTATGCTTTGTCAATGGGGAGACATTATATTTAACATGCAACAGTGTGTGTGTGTGTGTGTGTGTGTGTGTGTGTGTGTGTGTGTGTTTCAGGAAGAAACCATTTACTGGCCGTGGAGGAAAGAACAAATGCATCACCACAGTGACCACAGTACGCATTTGGCTCAGCTCTGATAAAACCAGACAGACTTCTTGTCATATGTTTGTCATAATCTCTTGTTTTGGCTGGAGATGTCTTGCTGAGACAGACATAATTAGAGTTCTGCATCTCAGCTTGTAGATGCGTAATTTGTCTGGCAAACTATGCATGGGGGCTGCAGGGTCACAGCAATAAACAGAAAATGTTTATTTTTATTTCTCTGTTCGCACCACGTTATCTCATGAGAAACAGACAGGACATTCATTGAACTAGTGAATATGGATTAAACAGTGTAACTCCACTGATAGTGTGTGACAGCACAGTGGTGAGGTAAATGGCTGCTGTTTCTTAATCATATCGCTGTTGTGGACTCGCTCATAACAACTGACAAGACATTGTCATTTGTTATGAGCGTTGTTCATCTCTGACCTGGGCACAAGCGTTCTCGTGACTAGCGATAGCACAGTTAATGTTGGCTCATAATAGGCATTTTCAGAAGAGTCAAGACTTGTATTTGCTATTTGTGCATCAACCAAACAGTCAAGCTGCTGAGAAATTCTTATGTCAGACTATTTTTGAAACAAATGCTAAAGGTAAAAAAGGCACATGAAGTAAAAGATAAAAAAAACAAAACTAAAAGTGTAAATAATAAAATAAAATAACAATTTAAACACTACTCAAACAATAATGAAACAAAAACAATACATAAAGTATGAATACTGTAAAACAAGGAACTTGTAAACATACTATACAAAAACAAACATATATGTAATATTTATATATGATAAATATATATGGATCATAAATAATTTACTAAAGTAGAGGATCTGTGACAACTATGGGGTTATTGCACTTAATAATATAGATAATAGCCAATAGTATTGGTGGGTCTGCCAAAGGCTTAGTGCGTGTGTCTGTGTATGT
>NW_027615658.1:0-37624 GCF_965212315.1 Lampetra planeri
TGGTTCAGATGTGTTTGGAAGACTAGTGTCAGTTCATTTAACCATCACAAGATACAATTTTGAGAAAAGAAAAAAAAAGTCCCATGCCACAAGTACATTGACAACATCTAAGCAAAGTGACAATATTGTCACAGACCTGTCGGTGCTCCGTACTTTTGCTTGCTGTCGTTGTTTTTCCTCTTTTTGTTATATTTAATGGTTGCCCATTCTGCTCTGTGTCCTTCCTGTTTTCTTGCCCCCCCCCCCCCCCCCCCCCCCATGCCCTTTTAGTGCCTTTTTCTGCCTTACTAGCAAGTCTTTAGAAGCTGCTGTTCTGATGCTCCTCCCACATCCTGCTTTGGTATGTCAGTCAACCTAATTGGAGAAGCACTCACTTCTGCACATCAATTCAGGAAAAGCAGTTGGAGACTGCGAACAGTTTGCCTGTGTGATGCTGCATTGGATAATTTTTGCTTGTGAACTACCTGGGCGACTGAGCAGCTGTGATCTCACTCTCTTTTACACACACACACACACACACACACACACACACACACACACACACACACACACACACACACACACACACAACACACACACACACACACACACACACACACACACACACACACACACACACACACACACACACACACACACACACACACACACACACTTTCCCAGTCTGCATGAACCAGGAGCAGGGGGCTGCTTTGGGTTTTGGCCCTGTTGCTTAAGTCAGGGTCAGGTTATGTTGTTCATTTCATGTAAAGATGTTTTTATTGTAATTAAACTTCCTTGCCATTTTTTAGTGAGTAAGTAATTGATTAGTGAGTAAATAATTCATTCAAAACAGACTGCTGCTGTCATGCAGTACTAATATATGATTCTATCTGGTACTGTTCAGGTACATCAGGAAGATATACTAATCTAGACAGACAGACAGACAGACAGTTGAGGAATGAGAATGGGGAGACGGGGCATCGTGCAGTACCAGAAAGCAAAAAGCATGTTTTCAATAATTTTATTTTTCTTAAAGTTAACGGTCTGGAGGTTTTAATGGAGAACATTTAAAAGTTTAATGTTCCACAGCCACACAAAGTGTGCATGCATCAGTGAGGCTTTCAGCAAGCATACCAGCAAGTCCTCAAATGAGGCAAATAACAGAGCTGCTTCTCAATCGAAAATCCATCCATCAAAGAAGATTAAATGTTGTCACAATGGTGATTGTTGTAAACGTATGTGGAAGTATCACACATCATGACAAATCAATAGTAAATTTATAACAGAATCTTTTGAGAGGGTTGATTCTCATTTCTGTCAAATCCATTCTAGTTGATGTGGACCATTTACCAGAGTCATCTTATAACTCATTCCTAAAGCAGCTTGAGGTGTATTCTAATTTGCAGAAGAAAACCCGAAAAGCAAGCAGCTGTTCACAGCAGCAACAACAACAACAAAAAAACTCCCTATTTCCGGTAACAAGAAGGAACAGTGAGGAAAGGCAGACCTCTGGTGGGCTGCCATCTGCCTCAGCTGGTTGGAAAGACAGAAGGAGAGCATACAAAGATCAGTGCATGTTCCACATAAACAGTCAGCCTGTGTACAAACAGGTTAACATGAAAAAATGTATGATATGACTGTACTTACTACATATTACACTTTATTTGTAGAGAACTATATGATCATGACATTTTGTCTTTTGACTTAAAAAGCTGTAACTATAAATGCAAATGTGTAAGACTTAAGTTTCCACAGTTCCTGTATTCTCAAAGGAGAAGTTAGCAGAAGAACAGGATAACGATTTTACCTGGGTAATATTTCATAAAATCTGCCGCTCATCATTGGATGATTGGCATGCATCCTCAGGCGTGCTCCAAGGATGAAGGCAAACAAATTAAACTATGAGGCAATGCAACCATTTTCCATTGTTACACAAATAATATTTCATTTTTTCTCAAGCTTACGTTGAGAAAATTTCATGATGAGATATAAGAATGATTTGGAAAATAACTATATATCTCAGGGGCTGACAGTTTGTGCAGTGACAACGACCTTTGAACGCCACAGACCCACAGGATTCATCTGCCAGTAGGACTTAGATTATCAAGATGACGGGTGACAAGTCATGTTAAGATGGGATTTATGCTTGAACTGAAGCAAGAATGTGTGTTATGGTTAACCATAGGTGGCACAGGAGGAGACACACATGAACTTCTCAAATTTCAACCACACAACACGCTGACCTACATATCAAACATCCTGAATGGATTCAGTTCTCGTCAGGATGAGGTAATTTTACAAATACAAACGTCCTCTCTCACTAGGCTCAATGTCAAACAATAATGCAACAATAAATAATGTTCTGCAATTTGCACTCTATCAACAGAACATTCTCACCAGGAAGTTTGATCATTTCACTTCAACACATTAATTACAAATTGCCATGAAATACATCCGTAGTTTGGTGACTCGAACAAACCTTGAGTGGGCTTCACTTCTAAAAAGCCACATATTGATGGACTTTTGGAACTGGAGCACTCTAACAACCAATCATTTTCCATCATTTACGAGGTATAAGGATTTGCTAACAAGTAACACAAGGACAGCATGGTATGACTGTGAGGAAGCATTGCAAAAACAAACAAACGAAAAGCTCAAAAGTAGGCAAGCTTTGTGTCTTAACGTTTTGTGCAACATAACATCGTAAATCTACATCTACCAGACAACCCTCAGGCAGATATGTGGGCTTTGTCTTTGTCATGAAGGGTACTTCCTGATACATCAGCTCCATTGCCCAGCCCCACTCTCCACAACAACTGCACAAATATACAGGAATAATATGAACATTTCCTCCAACTTCAAAGCAAGGAAACACTGCAGAGCATATAATTACACAAATCCCTTGTGTATCTATCTATCCATGTATTTATTGCTTCCTTACTTATTTTTATTATTTTACTAATTATTATATATCTACACCTATACCACTCCTTCAAAAAATGTCCACTGCATTAAAAACTGTCTGACATGAATTACAGAGCAAATTGCTTTACGTGAGTTTACTTCCTCCTCCACCTATATTCACCACCACTGTGGCCATGGTGTGCAAACACAACCATGATTTAGTCATGCAACATTGAGGAACACATTTGGAGGACACAGGGGGAAAAGTTAATTCCAGCCGGTGTTTGTTGCACATTCCTGGTGATGGGACATGTTCTGAGAGCTGGACCAGTAGCTGGACAGCTGGATAATGTCTGACTGACACATACATGGAGAATGAAATGTGTTTTGCAATGTGTTGAAATTAGGTGTCCACCAAAACTATTATACAAAGCTTAAGAACCACTTTGGGGCTGTATTTATAGTATTTATAGATATTTCATGAGCCATAACTTTTCACACTTTTTTCATTACATCGTAACTCAAAAATAAATGTCTTCTTTACTAGACCTTTTACAATCAATAAAGTGTTTTTTAATCTTGTTTAACGGTCAGTTACTGTTAGTCTTTGTATAAGAAACTCAACCTATAAATTTAGGAATGAAATTTACTCCAGTCTCTTGTATTATCTTCCCGTGGGAGGTTCAAACTGTCAAAAAACTGCAAATGTAGTGGATCAGAATCTTGTCTCTGTGGTGGATTGCCCACCCAACTGCCATGCCATACTTTTATACACTTAATTACTGACAGTCATTTAAACAAACTCTTTAATTTCCTTCATCTAAGCGGTTAACTCCAGTGAGTTTTTCCATGTCTACATGAGCACACACCCATGTCTGGATCCTTGATGTGTCCCTGTGAATAATTACATAAGTATACATACCATTGTTGTAAAATACATGCAAAATTTAAGATGAAGAATTCTTTTAAATCAGACCACAAAACTGTTTGCTTTTAACTGAAAAGGTGGCGCTGCTTTGTGGACATATTTGTTCATGTGGGTGGAGAGCTACTTCTTGACGCTCTCCACCAATGCTGATGAAATGAGGAAAATTCTTCTGCACATGGCTGCACCAAGACCTTTCCTGCACTCGATGTTTCCATATTAATTATTCAGTGCAGTTTCCTGTCTTTTTGACACCAGTGAAGGAGTTCAATCTCATGTTCCATTACTGCAAGGCAACTACGTAATTACATTTCATGTGTTTTCAGTTATGTATGCTGAGGTCACCCCTTTTCGCTACTGCCTTCCAACTCCAACTGAACTGAAATGAAATGGTTGGTCACTACCAACCATTTCAGCAACTTGGAAACCTCTAAGTCTTTGTCATCCATTTATTTAGGGCTAGAGGTCGAGTGGGATACATGTCAATATCAGGTTTACATAAATTAGAATTACTTAAAATTACTTGAATGAATCTAGACAAACCCCCAATTGTGTGTGTGTGTGTGCTGTTGTGCTACCTGTTGTTTGAAAAATGACCTATCCACTGTCAGTTCTGATGGATGAAACTTTCTGCTCAGTGGCTGTTGATGTTGTGTGTACTTGGCATTCTTGTTTAGCTTTAATCATTTTCTCTCATGTCAGGTTTTGCTTTGATACCGACATCTGGGCATTTATCGTGCTAGCAAATGATTGTGGCTGGCTCAGGTTTAACATACCTTAGAGAGCTGAAGCAGGGTGTTTGCTGAAATCAACACACTGTATTGCAACTCTAGTTTGACCTATGATCATCAATGAGCCAAAATCTTGGGTATAAAATATGCATGGATCATATGCTACATTTTGTTTTTTTTTTTGAAAAATAAAATAAATGGAATTTGCCATTATCCAAAAAACTGTGGATGCTTCATCAAGTAAAACAAATAATCAAACTTCTTCCCTAATTTCAAGAATATTATGACAAACATTGTGTCGTGGACATGATATTGTTTTTGGTGCAAAATTCTTTGTAAAATTCCTCATACCAAAAATACTATTCTGGAATATGTTACAACGAAAAAAACATTGTACTTCGGTGTGTTTGGGGGCAGGGAGAGGGAAAAAAGACATTTACTGAGGGTTTGAATCGACACCTGTCAGACACAGACACAACAAAAACTGAAGTTTCACAAAGGCGGCTTTTTACAGCCCATTTGCATTATATTGTATGTGTGCTGCTTTTACTGCAACTGACCTTGCATTTCATCACAAAGAGGAAAGAAATGCTCAGTGCTGAATAAAACTTTTTTGACAACGCAGACATCATTGTAACAAAGATGTAGTTTACTTTATGTATCTTGTGCTGGTATAAAATAGCTTTTAATGGAATGGGAAATCATACAAAACCTCAACTCTTTCTCCCACACTGGTGTCAATCACAGTGTTATCCCCATAAGTCTATTATATTACAATAAATATGTTTATGGCAAGACATAACAGTTGACTGTAAATGTCCTTGCCAATACACAAATAAATGGCTATGGCTTTTTATCGCCATATGCAACTAATTATAAACTCCTTTGTGTGTATTTAACAAGAAAGTGCAGCAGGTGAGTGGAGAGACATTTTATCTTCTTTCTTTTTTTACCTTGTACTCAGTGCATTTCAAAAAACAATATGATAAAAAAAGACAATGACAAAAACTGTGGATACATTATGTGTTGAAACTAACTCCAAATATCCCACTGGTGCTGGCAATGAATTTGCTGTGGATACGAAAAACAACCATGTCAAGCTCGCCCCACTTTCTTTCTAATTATTATGTGGAAAAAGTAACAAGTCAAATATCTATGACTTAATTTTGAGCCTTTGCCTTTGGTGGCTGATTAGGTTGTCCTTGGTCTTAAGACACAAAGACTTAAGGGTGAGCAATAAATCAATGAAGACCTTGTTTCCCCCTGGGCTATTCAGCCACTTTGGGGTGTAAAACGCTCAAAGGCAATGAGCACTTGAAAGTCTGGAGCTGTGGACAGATTCTGCCCAGCAATTATCCTGTCTGCGTGCCTCCTAAACAGTGCATACCAGATATGCTTGGCCCTTTTCAGCAGCAGTCCCAGTTATGGAGACACAGATGCTAATGGCACCATATTTTCAGGGCTGCAGAGACAGAAGGCCTCTGGCCATCCCTTCGAAAACACATGCCACACAGCCTGAACCACCCACACCACACAGACCTGTTATTGATGACCACTGACGGCTCTCCTCTACACTTGAGACAGGGTGGCCGCCATAGGCAACAAAGCCATAAATACAACTTGTCAAGGTAACGTAACTTGCTCATCGGTGTTTCGCAGTTACTGACACTTGTCCTGTTAAAGGACAGATATCCCATAAAGGTGTGCTGGTACGTAGGACACATTCTTTTTTCTTCCCATGCGTCGTGCTGTCTAAGACTTTCCTTTTTGGGCTACTGCCCAGTGAGAAGCAAACTTACAAGCACCTGTCACAAGGATTGATGTGCCCAGCTGGTGAAAAGAGGTTGGTTAAGAGACACAGGATCAGCAGTGATGAACATTAAATGTGTGGCTGAATTAAAGGGGTGTGGCTGAGGCTGAAGCAGAAGAGTGGAAGGTGATCGAAAGATAGAGGGATGGGAAGGGATGGGGTGAATCATTGTGGTGACAGGAAGTGGCTCTACCTTGGATAGCTTCAAGGTGACTCAGTAGGACAAACATTCCCTCGAGTTTACTACTTCAAAAAGGAATAGATGGTAAAGGGAGGGAGAGAGAGAGAGAAAAAAGAAAGAATTTCAAGGTGCAAAAGCTCTTTGCAGATGTCCAAATACACAGTAAATCACCATGAGGACCTGAGGGTGCTCAAATGCTTTTTGACTGAATCTGTCTCCCAGCCCAGAGGCTCCAGAATGACTAAAACATTAACAGGAGTCTTCAGGGTAGCGGCAGAAGCCCACCCATCCCCCCCTCAGCGCCTACACAACCCCCAGACTGTGCAAACATACGGCCAAACCAAAATGGCCTCCATTCAGATGTTGAATGTTGCCGCAAATGTTTGAAAACTGAGAGAATGCCTGACTCGACAACGAGCTTGTGCACAAACTAACTATTTAGCCGTGTGTCCCCATTCCCATGAGTCATAAAGTTACCTCTGGCATTTGAGTAGAGGTCTGTGTGTCGAGTTACAGGTGTTCTTTTTAACACAGTTGCTCAAAAAAAAAAAAAAAAAAAAAAGAGGGTTTATGGACTTTTCTTCTATGGGGGGTTTGGAAACAGAAGTGACACTGGATTTAAAAAACAAGTTTAAACCTAAGATATAGTCACCTTTATAGCGCAAAAACAAAATGCTTCAGCAGCATGCTTTGCAAACACAATTTTGCAAGATACTTTTCCCCTACTGAGCAAACTTACGATCAAGCGAGCTTCCTGAGAAAAAGGAAAGCAAATTTCTTATGAATAAAAATAACAATACTTAATTTTATTATATGTCATTACAAACACATAAACAGTCATTATAAAGAATATAAATAATAAAATACTGAAGCTTCCTGCAGAGTCTGAGAATTAGCAGCCTTGAATCATCCCAATTTTACTTTCTTTGTTTAAATGAAAGGAGAAAGGGAAAAAAAACATTCTGTGAATATTTAGTAAGAATTTTAGTGCTGCACCATTATTCAAATGCTGTAAGATTAATGTATCTATTTCTTATTGCTCATAAATGGCTAAGGTAGGGAGATGACAACGAGTGAAATGAATGAAATTCTTTTAACAGTTTTATGGGCACAAAATTACAACTCCACAGTTTGAATTCATTGAACTGTAACATTCAAGCTTACTTTGGAGGGTGAATAAATGATCTTTTTATGTATGCTGTTTAAACTTTTTGAGTGCTTTAGCATTAATGTGTCACAGCTTTAATGCAGCTCTTTTCCACACATTGTTCCATAGATAAGACAGTCTTCACTATACCCTTTTTTTGCCTCCACTGACCTCCACATGTAGAATGACATGATTTAATGCAAATGAAGAGAATATTAACAGGGATATAAAGCAGTGAATGCTTATAATTAAAAGGGGTTGAGGAAGACAGTCAAGCCAGGTGAATTTAGCAATCTTGGGTGACAAATGCATGTTTAAATTGCAAACATGCTATTTGTTGATAGACAGACATAAGCAGAAATACTGCAATAGCAAATGCAGAAATACCAATCTGCAGATTTTGTGTTTCTCTCTCTCTGTATGTGTGTGTGTGTGTGTGTGTCCTCTGCCATGATGTGTGTGCTCCACTGCCCCCTGGCAAATACAGCTGTCACTGCACTCACATTTCAGGAAAGAGGACAACCAATACCTGGGCCTGAATGCAAGAGAAATAAAAATGCTGTGTCTTAGATATTCGTCACACTCCTTATTTATGGCATCTGCAGCATTTGGTTTAGATAGAAAGTTGAACTGCTCAAGGACACAGTGAGGATGAAAGAAAGCCAATCATCTGACATCCCCTTGGGGTCTCACATAGCTTTAAAAACACATTTGATATGCTAAACAGAAGTAAGAGCTTCTGGGTACACATGGTACGCATACTGGGGTTTTTGATAAATGTTCAGGTTTTTCGTAATTGTGTGGTGAGATCAGGGCCCTTTTTATTCATTGGGGTTTTCTGGTAATGTCAAAAACAACTGCTGCTTGTTGTTTGTAGTGGTGAGTTAATGAACATCTATAAATCTTAAGGATGCACCAGTCATTGGCTTTTTGACTATTCAGCAATTAACATTTTATATATATATGTTAATGTAAGACTATTTATATTTAATCTGTATATATAAAAATAACTGAATAAACACTTGGCTGTATATTCCCATTGAATAGTTATAAATAGGATAAAAAGGCAAACTGAATCATTGTCATGTGAAAGGTTTTTCACATTCACTGGTAAGGGGGGAATAGATAAAAAAATAGAAAAAGATTTGTAATGAGCGTTATTATCTAACTATCAGTACTGACCAAGAATTTTCAACCTGTATATAAAGCAATAACAGAAAACTGTTAGAAGCACAACGCCGGGAGAATCAGTATCATTACAAATGCAATCAACTAAAGGAAACAAATTTAAAGCGCAGCATGTACACATTGTGTATTAAATATATCAAATCTCACTGATCACAAACTTCATGTTAGTTGTTGTTTTGGACCAATGACCATACTCAGACAAGTTCAAACATGCAGCTGGCAGTATATCTTTGTGGCAGAGCATTTTACATAAAGTCTGCATGTTCATTGGGACACTAGTTGTAATGCAGTAAGGTTAGATGTGCTATTAAACTACACCTCTGTCACAAACACATGCTATGTGACTGAACTGCAGAGCAACTCGAAAACTGTGGGAGTGGATACTGCATTACAGTACTGCCGTCCAACTAAAGGTGGCAGCACAACCCCTGAGACAAGACTTGACTAACTGTGATCACCGCCAGAGAGCATCTTTTATGTCTGAACATAAAACTACCAAGACCACGGAGGTCCACTGGGGAGGGAACCAGTAACTTTAGTGAATGAGGCCAGAGCTGTGACACTCCTGCATGGCTGCCATGACTTCATAAACTCATCAGAACTTGAACTATTTTCTCCATAAAGCTGATCAATACTCTACACCATCATTGTCACCATTCTAAGCGAGAAATATGGCACTGATACTTTATAACGTTCAAACAGAGTGATGAGTAATGCTTCTTGAAAAATAGAAGTTTCGAGAGGGGCCACTGCAGATGCATCTTTGCTTCGGTGCAGAATGACATCACTCATTCAGCAGCACCGGAGCAGAACCAGAGCCTTCAACGTGATTCGAATTCATTATCAAATGACCTTACATGAAAGGGGAGTCGCAGATCAGACAATGTCGGCATTTATCAGGTAGACTCACATGCTCTCACATGACTTCTGAACTGTTAGTCTCATAGTCTGTTCTACTGATGTGTAATAATGAAGACACATTGTATTATACATTAGTTAATATAAAAACAGTTATAGGCTTCTGCCATAATTCACATTTGTCTCACAGATATTTCCGTGATGACCAAGCTTGTATTAAAATGCCTTTGGATATGAGAGCGACACTTTTTCAATTTGAGGAGGAACATTCCACAGTAAAGAAAAGACCAGGAATCCTGTCTCAGTGCTGTCTGATAAATAGTGAAATAAGCTGCAGGCCAGATGGCATTTTATTTTTATTTCAAGAACAGACGATTTCTGAACCACTTCCGGGAGACAAGTCAATCTAATACAGGCCTGTGGATGGTGAGGGGGGATAAATCCCTGGTAGGCAACAAAAGATAGATCAATAAAGAAAGCATGTAAACAAACCACAATGGAAATGAAGCACAAACAAAGCACAAAGCCTGACACAGTATGAAGGAAAAAAGGGTAAGGAAGTCATGGGGAAGTCACGCGAGGGCGAGTGGGTGCACGAATGAGGAGGAGGTGCATGACCATGAAGGAGAGAGAGGAGCAGTGAAAGAGGTAGAGAAGGCACAAGGGAGGTGGTAGAAGTGAGAAATCGAGGGAGAGAGAAAAAACTGTAATGTAGAACTGATTTATGCTAGTTGTATAATTTTCTACAACGCTGCTCCCCCCTGCCTCTGTGGCTCTCCTTTCCCTCCTCCATGTCCCACCCCTCCCACCAGGGTGTGCTCCTCCTCACCGTCACACCAAGAACAGTCCCTGGCCACACCAGTCAGTGATTAAGATTCTGCCGTGATGCGACTGCAGCACTTCGCAAATGGAAGACTGGACATAATTTCCCTAAAATGCTGTTTTTTATCACCTATTTCCCCTTCATCAGCTTGCCGCACACGATTGATAGCTGATGGCACCTTTGACAACTTAACGTTTTTATGGTTTGATTTATGGGCTATCTGCTCCTCTCCTTTTACAGCTCAAACTCTGTAAAAATGCTTATTTCTTAGATAAGGAGAGGGAGGGTGTTGGTGGTGTATGGAACAGTATCACACCCAGCAAAATGTATGTATGAGAGAGAAGGGCCCACCTGACTGCATTGCAGTTCAGCATCCAGAACTTAAAAGCAATATATAGAAAATTACATCTGCATAAGATGGGGGGGGGGTCTTTCTTAGATTGCACATCATTTTCTTCCTCTGGAGGAAATAAGCGACTGGTAAACAGTCAATACATTTGTGTTGTAATCATAAACAAAAAACAACACTATTTATTCCATTCCATTTATTCAAATTATGATTTACATTGTTTCTTTATGCATGTTGGTGGATGATGGGAATTGGTAAAGACAGAGTGTGACGCACATTCTGGCTCTCAGGTTAGGACAAGCTGAGTTGATTGCAGGGAAGTTTGCTTTGCTTTGAAGGCACAGAACAACACCACCACTACACAAGTTGCCTTGATTAGTATTTGTGTGCTTATATGCGTCTCTGTACATGCTAATGCATGTCAGAGGTTTTTGATGGTGCGTGTATGTGTGCGTGCGGCTGTGGTGGTGGGTGGTGGAGGGGTCTGTGCTTGACTTACTGGTGCTGCTGTTGATGTGTGGCCCTGCTGAAGGTTCCCCTCCCATCCTGGTCAGATTTACAGGCAGTATGGGCTCCCAGTTAGCCTTCTCCTCTTTTCCCTCTGATGAGCCTGGCAGATCCCAGACAGACATCCCGGGGGACTGGAGTGTGACAGGGAAAAGCGGGGGGGTGGGGGAAAGGGGAGCGGGGAGAAGAACCTGTCTGATGAGATCAGTGATTCATTGACACCCAGGAGAACACACCCTGGAATGGGGTAATACCACACATGTTTTTAAATGGGCTGGCTCATAATTCATTGGGGTTACCAAGGCTACAAGCAGCACCTTAGGAGAGAGACCCGCAGAAATCATCTCTGCATGTTGTGAGATGCAGCCCAAAGGGGGGCGGATTACATTAAAGGGTACAGTGAGCTCGACCTTAGCACAGAGGAGCAAATCTTACGAGTGGAACAAAACCAGGAACATTTACATGGCCACATCAAGTCAGTGGTTTCCCTTAAAATTTCCACATTTTGTCTTCTGCTATTGTCTACAGCTGAGGGTGTGGGGTGGAAATTTTACAACGTGAAATATGTGAGTGGAAAAATTGCAGCTCTAATGTGCTTAAATACAGCCATCTTCCCAAGGCAATAAAAGCAGCTGGAGCTAACCCAGCCTCCAATTAAAAAGCATTTTTAATGTTGCTTTAATAATGCCTGTTTTTAAAAATTTCATTCAAGCAGGAAATCTAATTGAGATGAAAATCATTTCTTTTCAGAAGTGTACAGGCCAAGATGGATGGCCATAAGAAGGTCCAACGGGGGAGGTCGAAACACATAAAACAAAGTATGTCTCTTAAGAGATCGTGCTGACCTCTTATGATCTCAAGCAGACTTGTGTCATTACAACGACCTGTACAATATGTTGTGCAGTATATTTAACTAATGAGCATACACACAAGTAAAATACAGACACCAATAGAACAGCAATTCTCCTTAGCATTTAGTCAAAGTTAAAACTAGTTAAAACGATCTCAGAACTGTCTCCAAATAATCCACACATAAAAACTAAATGGGACAAAACAAGAAGAATATTATTTACATAAAATGAAGTGTACAAAAGTATTTCATAATTTGAACATAACACCTTAAAGATGTTTGTCTCTCACGTGTTTGTTGTCCCAATTTAATAAACCATGTGATGCTGTGATAACATTTATTGGCATGGCTGCATGCACACCCAGGTTTGTGAATACACTTGTTTGAATACATAGCTTTGTACTCATGAGTTAAAAACAACAACAACAAAAAATATATATATCTAAATTACTTTCATGGTTTCTAATTGGAAGCCTTTTCCCCCATGACGCCTAAATACAATCTTACAATCTTAAATACAAGCTCTATGGGGAGCGTAGTTGCCCTGATTATTCTCTGTAATTGCTGCTTCTTTCTCTTTCTGGGGTTTTAAGTGGTCCAATGAACAGATACAGTTTCATGGCAGCTTTGGAAAGTGGACACGGCTCATGCTGTTTCAATTAAATGGCTATGGTACATTTTGGATGACTGAGTCATATCACAATTTTCTGAATGCAAGGTGGGATTATGCACCGGAGACCAGAGGTTGATAGTAGTGATCGAGGCAGTTGCAACATCACCCAGGAGCTGAGAGGTACCGTGTGACTGCACAGTGGATTTATTATCACGTTTCTGAACACAACGCCAACCTGTTGACATCATATTGTGAAATTTTGGACGTATGTGAAGTACTGAAAGAAATACAGAAGGAGCAAGTCACAACATTGCAGTAAAAGTTCTTTAGCATTCAAAATAAATTGAACAGAAGCATTTTAATCACATAATGTAAAACATGGTCTCTTTTGAAAGGCCACAAACTGGGTTATCAATTGAAAAATGGTCTCTTTCTTATTGAGCAATCACATTGCATGCATAAGCAGCCCAGTTTTCAATAAATCACATCAAACATACACAGCATTTGATTGGAGCCCATTCGCAATCAGTGGTGGTGTGCGTACGATGTGCATGTCCTCCTAGCACAAGTTTTTCCATGGCATGCTTAGGATGTCCTCATTAGTGTGAATATTAATGCCACCAGAAAGAGGGAAGAGGGCTAGAAAAATGTAGAAGGAATTTGGAAGAGCTTTTTAAAGAGGCCATTTCATCAGAATCGTTATTTTTTTTGCGGTTCTCCAAAGGCTCGTAACTGGCGGTCTATGAAGAGAGACATGCCGCAGCGGGGCTTAATTTAAAACCAGAAAGGTCACTACGCTAAGAAAGGTCCTCTGCTCAGCCAAAAATATAAAATGAGGAGGAGAAAAAGAAAGCAGTGGGGGTGAAGGAGTGGGCCAAGAAAGAGATCAGAGGATGCCGAGTGAGAAGGGGGACTTGCGCTGAAGGAAACACGTTCTAATAATTTGGAAAGACAGCGTTATGGAAGGCTGTTCAAAAATGGAAAATTACAGAGGAAAGAGGGAAAACTGAGTGAGGATAATGAACTGAATTGCAACTGAACTGGAATGGGCCGAGTTTCAAAACAGATGCATGAGGCATTTTGTTTACTTTAATGGTATTTTTGAAACTAATTTATTATAATGGCCTACGATTTTAGGGAAAAAAACACTGCATACAAGCACAGTGAAGAATTGCCAGTCTGTTCAACAATCTGTGTTGGCAGAGGCACAACCCCTCCCCCAGCCTTTGCTGAATGAGCCTTTCCGTGCTTGGTACTGGACCAGCGTGATGATGGTCAGATGGGAAATTCGCTTTGCCATATGCAAGTCAGCACAAAATAGGTACAACTTTGAAATTTCTCTCCAGATCAGTCTGTTTATAACTGCTGGGGAGAAAGGCTGAATTGGCTGAGAAATACAAACAATGTACTGGGCTCATAGCCTTGTTAACCATAGAAACTGCTTGACAATGAAGTTGGCCTCCTCATCCATCCGACAAACCATCATCCATGTCTTTAATCACTTGTTTATCTATCTGTTCCATTTAATTGCCCTCTGGGTTTTGGCTGTACTGCATTACATAAAATCACACAGAAGCATGATGGCAGCAGCACGACAGCCTCTGATGTAAAGCCTCATGCTTTGCACAGATAAAGCGGGTTCAATTTTAATGTTGCTAGCACACCGAGACACACCAGGCTCACTTGTAAAACAGAATGCCCCGTTTGCTTGTAAACGCAGCAGCCCAAGAGCAGGAAAGAAAGTGGGGGGTTGGGCCAGCTGAGGTGGGGCTGCATTAAAGGAAGCAGAGGAATTCCACTTGTCCAATTCCTGCAATCCATTCAGTGGATCAATTTCACCCCTCAAATTCCCAATCCATTCCCCATCTCGTTTAAAAAACTAATACCCAATTCCAATCACAAGTGCAGTAAAGCGTATCTTGTAAAAGGTCACAGAATGACCTGAGTTCTCTAAACTGGACTCTGGTTGGCCCACTTTCCCTTGAAATACTGCACAAGAAAAAAACGCCCCTCTCCTACAATTCACACCACCAGTGGGACCTGCATCTTGCCCACCAGGAGGTGTCATTTTTTTAATGTGAAGTGTCACATCAGAGGGTTTGACGAGATATTGGTTGTCTGTGTTGAGGGGACACAGGAAGCAGAACTCAAACGTAAACTGGAGTGTGGATGCCGGGGAAAGAATTTGGCATTGGGGTGTGTGTGTGTGCGTGCTTGGCCACAGGCAGAATGCCGAGATATAGTGGAGCATCTCCCGTGCACCCAGCCAAGGGAACTGATCAGATGGACGATCAAACACTAATCATTCCCTCACGGCCCATACCGAGTAAAGCTGTCATTAATTTTGCGGAATTACATCAAATCTGAGACATTCTTTATGTGGCCCACGGCCTGTAGACAGTTATACGACAGGGACTGCTGCGCTAAGCAGATGGGGCAGCTTGGCCGTGCATACTAAATACCTCCATCCCCCATTTCTCCATTTTCACCCTCCCAGCACTCAAACCTTCCATGCACTCTGCTCCCACTACCTCAGTCTTTGCCACCTTCAATATATAATCACACCTGCATGACTCCATCACTCATCCAACAGTAACGTCTTTAAAGAATACCTGCATTGAAAGAAAACAATGTGTCACGTATCTGTATTAAGAAAACAGCACGAGGCAAACAGAACTGAAAACAACTGGGAGATCATTTGCTTTCAAACATAAATCTTCCAACGTTTTTCTCTAGGAAGTTGACAAATCTAATAGTTTACTCTGTGACACACAACAGAAGGACATAATCCCATTTGAGGTTTCCCTGGCAACTGATTACTGCTGAAGGCAAGCTGCAATTTATGACAAGTGACACATACCTGCCATTCTCTTTGAATGAGACATGTGGTACACTACATTCACAAGGATCACCTCAGGTAATGAAACAGCAGTAGCACTTAGGGGCGTTACCATTCTCATATACTGACAGGAACTCTGAGCTAGGTTGCAAAAGAAAAAAAATGCAATCTGGAATTAAATTTGCTCGGAATAGTCCTGCCTCGAATAAACAGCATACTCACTGTCAGAACAGTTGATGGTGATATTTGTGTAGAAAAAAGGACTGGTCCATAGCAATAAGTAAAAGCTGAGATTGTTGTACATCTGTCTGCATTCACATGTGTGAGGTCTGACCGGGTGGGGGGTTGTGACAGACAGAGGAGCCATAACAGCAGGCAGTCAGGACAAGATCAAGCCGTTTCATGGACAATCCACTTTCAGTCTGATCTCTATTTGAGTGAAGCCTCACACTGCACAAGTGTTTTTCTTAATCATAATCTTATCTGACAACTGCTACATAAAATTAATGGTATGACAAAAGCAAACTATCATGACTACCAAGCCAGGAGGGATCAAGATATAGGATTATTTTACTGCATACAAATCTTTTCACAGTAACCCAAAGACAACGTGAAACATTTGACTATTCTGTTGCCTATAAATATATATATATACTATAAATAGCATAGCATTGAAAACCATTATGTCTTATGTCTATTTTCTTACATAAACTACCAAACATTTAAATACAAGCAATGGCAGGATACAAGCTAGTCGTTGCACTACAGACTAATTATCCCACCGCATAGAGAGTAGCACCACTAGCACTCTGCACACTCTTAATCCACTTAAACACAATTTATTGGGTTTCAGCATCGACTGTCCGCCAACATAAAATTACATGAAGCATCCTTATAGTGTCTTGAACAGACTAAATTAGCCAAACTGGACATACTAATTGAGGAGGAGTAAAGCACTGTGTGACTGGATTGACTCATCAATGCACAGAAATAAATAAGTAGACCCATAAACAGTAGAAGAACATCAATAACTATAATTATATATCACAAACATTATTTCAGCTGTGCTTGCTGAGGCAAGTCTATGTTAATAACCGTAATTTCTCCTTATGAGTTTTTTTTTGTTGTTTTTTTGTGGTCTTAGGAACCGAGCAGACTGTGTGCACTGCAGTGGAAGAGATGACTTTAACAAGCTGAACCATTTCTGTTTCACATGAAGTTTACGTTATCCAATTTCCGTACTAATATTTAGGTCTAAGACATACCATTCAATTACATGTAGGAATACATTTATATTTTGACACATACAAGTCCTTTATCTGGTTATTTACTTTGCTGTTCTGCTGTGATGTTTGGGAATCCCACAATGTTAGAGTTCAATTCAGGTCATTATTAAGAAGCTGTTGGCATTGAACATTCATTCCCCCTGTTGACGTCTAATGCAATGTCCTGGCTTTAGCTACAAAGTCTCTTATAAACTAAAGAAAATCACAAAAACATGTGCTTTGCCTTCCCAAGCAAAGTCAGCCAACTGTTTGAATCGGCCTGAGATCGCGTACTTGATGTTTTAGCTGGACTAAATTATGACCTGTGGGTAAAAACGTTAAAACAAAGCAGTGAGCTTTCAAAATGGTGCACTGCCATCTGCTGGCAGGCAGCAGCAACATCACGTCTGCCTTTGAGAAGGCTGTGAGGACTCATCCGCACGGGAAACGTTTGTAGGATAACTGGAATATTTCATTTGTCAGTTTCAGGGACAAAATATCTTAATCCATAGACCAGTTTAGGAAATGCAGCAATAACAGTTCCTAACAAATCAGTTAACCGGAAATCAAAGGATCTATCGAGCAACAGTGGAACAGCTATTGTCGTACTGTTGCTTAAATGAACAGAACAAATACTGGTAATCACAACGGATAACCAAATATTCACTAGTACGCATCGCTGTGTCGTTGTTTTTTCTACTGGCACTCAGATCCCGAGAGAGAAAAGCAACGTTGGGCGATGACGAGCATCGTATTACATGTGGTGCGACCCCCTCTTCTCCAAGTCAAACATGGGGATTGTAGTTCAGAGCTTCTTCTCTCCGCTTTGATTGCTGACGTAATGAACAACAGCTCCCACAATTCCGCGGCGGAAGTCAACCTGTCATGCCCGTGTGTTTTGGCTTTTTAGTATTGTTGGTGGTGGTGGAGAAAGTGAGCCGGAGGAGTGAAAACGTCGCCGTCCAGCTCGGGCCTTTGTTTTCCCACGAACCGTGTCCGGTAGAGAGGCAGCCCCAGCGGACTGCTGACGGGGCAAACGAGTGCGAGGAAGGTGAGAAGGATGTGTGGGGACGGTCGACCGGAAAAGTGCGCAGCTGTTTTTTTGTTAACAATGTTTGTTATTGTTTGTGCGCCGTGGATGCGCAGCACGTAAACTGATTGGACGTCAATAAGTCTCGAGCTCAGAGATTTCACGAGTGACAAAAGCGATGAGTCATCTTCAAAAAGCTTGCGTTGGTGCGTGTGCTCACTCCGTGGTCTCGACATGTGCTGCTGTCGGGCCTCCAGCCTCATGCTGTGTAACATGAACCCTTGCATATGTGCAGCTACTGTATAATTTGACTGTGATCTATTGTTGTCTACTCCATCTTTAAAATCCCCTTACGTTTTCAAGCTACTCATTTCAATCTTCAACAGGAAACAATGTAAAACTTTTCTTTAGAGGAAGAATAATCATTGTAATTGTACTTTTGCAATGTCCAAGTGTGTTCCATCATATCATATTCTCTACCATGGATGTAAGACTTACAGAAACTCATTCAACTTGGTAAATATCACATTCAGTATGAATAAAAATAAGTTAACTCATAGTTTAAGTTGCTGGGCCCATTAGAACGTCCTGCAGATGTGGGCATGATGTACCAGAATCTGTAAACTTAGTGCAAAGTCAAAATAATGCTCTCTGTGGGCCATGTGTCTCTAATCAGCATGGTATACACTGAAGGCAGGAAGAGCCTAAAGCTTAGTGTGTACTTGCCAGTGGAATTTGAGCCCCGCACATGCTGGAGGCCCCTCACACCTTGTACTGCATGCTTACACGTGATGATGTACAATACAGCAAATGAATTTGATGTTGACTGAAATAGCGCTGGTGACTAACACGACATGTTGCTCAAGTGCATCGCTGTCACTGAGGTTAAGTTGTGGTGTCCTTTCCTGAAACGTGCCCACAGTTGAGGTATCACCTTACACTGAATAAATATGCACAGCCTGCTAGCTGCCTCTTGTTTGCTGTCCAGCTGTCACCTTCTGCCTATTTCAGCTCATCCCGCTATGCTTGTCATCTCTTACCTTGACTTTGTGGCAAATGACAGTTGAACTCAAGTTTGAGGTTTTCCCTCTCCCTGCAGGTGCAAAACAGCATCACAATGGAAAAGAATTGTCAGGTGGAGTTCAGAAACATAAGCTGCAGTTACTTCCCTGAGAGCAGAGTCGATGTCCACTACACCGTGAGCTCAGAGCACAAATGGGCCAGCAGTGACTGGATCGGGCTCTTCAAGGTATTGTTCACCTGATAACTATCACATGAATCAACGTTGCATTCAGCTGAAATAATACATTGGGCGTGATTTCTTCCACAGGTGGGATGGTCATCCGTGAAGGACTACCACACGTTTGTCTGGGCTCTGGCCCCAGCAGACTATCAGGAGGCCACAGAAGTCAACTGCTGTGTGCATTTCCAGGGTACTATGACTTTCTCCTAGTCAGCTACATGCAGTAGCTCTGCCGTTATTATTCGTAACTTATTCTTCTTTCACCTTACATCTCAAAAAACACTTGGATTATCAGGCTACTTTACTGTCGTGTTTTAAAAAAAACATTTTCTGTAACACACATTAACAGACAAATATAACTGATAGCGCAATAGAATTCACATAAACAGCTTTAAATATAAATAACACTGAAGAAGGGCGCATTTTGGAAACAAACTATACACATATATAGATATTCATACATTGTGAGGGAACATCTTTCACTGTAGCAGTAATGACAATGTAAGGCAAGCCTGAAAAAGGTAGACAATTGAACATTGCATGGTTAGCACTTTTAGGCATAGTTTAATATTTTCAAAGTAGCTTTGTAACCACATATCACTGTGTCACACACATAACATGCAGCTTGAATGGAGACTGGATCCGAGAAGAGTATCCCCACACAAGTACAAGACTAAATATCCTGTCCAGTAGATTCCTTTTGGCACATCTTCCTCAGACACTGTCGTGGTTTGAATTAATTTGTTTAATAGGCGGGGGTTGAGTAATGAGGATGACAAAGAAAATGGCTCTGAGCCGACTGTGTACGACTGCTCACTGGAGAATACAGCATTCACTCCGTCATGTCAGTGGCTGCTGATAAACATGATTCACGACAAAGGGTGCGTGTGCAGCAGGTAAGGTATTGACCTCTGTTGGAGTGATTTGTCACCAATTGAAGTACAAAGTCAGTGTAGTTCTTCGGTGAAAGAAGAGCTGAGGAAAGAAACTCTAAAGAACCCGCTGATGGTTCCTTATCACCAGTAATGCAGTGATTTAACCTAAGGTGGTGCCGTGAGTTACAATACAGCTCATAAAGTGGCTCGGTGACATTCTTCCAGACGGGTTTTCATTTTCTCCCTGTACTGTACACACATTGTTGGTGAGCATTTTCAACTAAATCACTCTACAAATACATGTGTTAGAGAAGGATAACTTATTTTAAAGTAAGTCACAGACTGGCTGGAAATACATATGGTCGTACGGTTTTGAAAGAGATAAAATGGGACACAAAACTCAGAATGTGGAGATATGTATAAGACAGGTGAATTTGCAAGAAACAGACAAATGAAAGAACAATGTATTGCACAAGTGACATCAAGTAGCCGACTCAATTCAACAAATTGCAAGATATCACAGCTCTTTAAGACAACAGGAAGCCATGCTGTTCTTCCACAAAAACAATTACCACATAGTGTACAAACAACTTTATTTGGAAAATTTTAGACGGAACAAAAACTACATATTTACTTTACACATACTTCATTGCGGCCTTTTACTGGTAGGCTAGTGTGTGCTTGTGACAGCTGGGCGTCAGTCTTTACTACAAAAGTCTAAACCTGACGATATAAAACAGTACCATATAATATATAGCCCTTGAGTCTATTAAGTGTGAATTACCATGTGGTGGAACTCAAACATTTCACTGCGATCTCACCTCAATCCTGCGGCCTTCGTCGCCTGGGGTAGTTGTTAGCTGCGTCCAGCATGGCTAGCTTGGCAGTATCCGTGTTTGCTCTCGTAGTCACTGACTTTTCTGGGAGATTCGCTTTAATGTCGTTTTGCTGCTGCAACAGTTCAGGTAGTGTCTATCTCCGCTGTTTTAGACGTTAACCATAAGGAACAAATCACTCTGAATGCTACACCGTCGTCGTTCCAACGTAAAAACAACCGCAGCAGGGTGAATATGACTTGAGCACACCAGCGTGCGTCCTCACTGAACTCACAGCAACGCAGCACTTTGAACCTAAATTGTAATATATCATGTTTAGGACTGTTTTCGGAACCAGACTGAAATAAGGACAGGTGAGATTCTCTGGGAGTGACAAAAGTGAGCGTCGTAAAGAAGGTGTTTCCGGATTGGTGCAGAGTACAGGAGAGCTGTGTTCTGATTGGCTGCGGGCGTTTTTTGGAGGGAACCTTACGTCGGAGTAGACGTGTGTTACGTCAGTGCGTAAACGCAGCGTGATTCGGTGAGATGCGGTTTATTCGTGCTCATTCGGGACAGAATCGTTTGTGTTGTAAACATACACAGACATTTGTATAATATACTGAAGTACATTTGGAAGTAATACTGGGGCATTTAAAAGGAAGTGACCACTTATTATCCAGGTACTGCCGGAGAGATAAAATAAAGTATCCATCATATATATAGTATGTTTAGCCATACAATAATTCCATTTTCCAACTTCAACTCACCCTACTTTCCCACTCACCATGCCCTCTTGTTTTTTTTTTTTTTTTTTATAGCTTCCTACCTACCCAAGCCCAGCTCCCAAGAGTATGAATTTGTGTATATCGACGCCAAAGGTGAAGTGTGCTCCTGCAGCTCGAACTTCACATTCTGTGCCCCAAAGCCGCTTGAAGATCTGGTGACTCTTGAGGAGGAGTCACACGGAGAGGAGGATGGCACCGACATGCTGCTGGTCATACCCAGAGCTGAACTGCTGCAGGTGAGAATGACAAATGAAGTGTATTTAAAATGACTAGATAAGGCAATGAGGATAAATATATTTTGATAGTTGCCAATAAATACACATGTTGGGAAATCAATAGTGCGGTTTACTGCTGACACTGTGATTATAATCTATCCACTTGCAAGAGTCGACTGGAGGAATGTCTGCGAGAGCGAGCTGAGCTGCTGCAGATCCAGGAGGTGACATACAGGCAAAGGGAGAAAGAGGAGAGAGACTACAAGAGGGCGAGGGAGGCCTGGGACAGAGGACGCAGACAGCTGGAAACTGACATCAGCTTGCTGCAGGATGAGCTGAAGCAAAGTCAAGTGAAGATCAAGGATCTGGAGAGGGAGCAGCAGGTGAAGTGATGAGTAGGGCCCAGCAGATGAGAACCATTTTACTAGAACCAGTTTGCCTGTTACTGTTTCCATACTTTCTCTGGGTCTGTGATCATATTGTCTGTGGAGTAGAATACAATAGAGTACAATTCTGCTTGAAATATTTCCTGTCATTTTCAATCTGAGTAATTGCAATTCTACCTATAATATATAATATAACTTCACCTCATAATTCTCTCATTAACTGAATCCCTCTTGTGTGTTAGGAGGAAACGGCTTTGAGAGAGTCACTCACCCAAGAGAAAATTGCTTTATTGGAAGGGAGAGAGGCAAGTGAAGTGCTAATCAGGGAGCTGGAGGAGGACATCAAGACCCTGACCCATAGAACGGTGGAAAAAGAAACAGAATTGGAAAGGTTTGATATTTCTTTTTTTTTTTTCTTTTTTTTCTTCTGACATCATCATTCTTAGTTTTATCATGTGTACATTACAAATCTGCTCGTTGTAGAATGAAGGACAGAGCAAAGCGGGCGGGAACTCAGAGGAAAGAAGAAGAGAGTGAGAGAAAGAGTCTGCAGGTATTGCAAGAACTGTACATCCAAATGTACCCGGTGTCACCACTACATCAAACACTCCTCAACACTACATCAAACTTCGTCCTCCCTCAGACCAAGCTGGAACAGACAGAGGGTGACCTTCGAAGTCTGTCCAAGGATGTTCCAGGGGCTTGAGGAACTCGCTGGCTCAGAGAGACACCAGTGTCCTGCAGCTCCAAAACACCATCACCACCCTGACCCAGAAACTCACCACAGCTCACAGAAAAGAGGTCAGATATTTCTCAGGAAACGAAAGTCAACAGTTTTGGTTAGATTAACAGTTTACATGTTACATGTTCGTTCTCTGCTCAACAGTCAGTATTTGTAGTGTCACTTTTATGTTGAAGTTTTGAATTGCGTTTCCTCTCCTTTATCGATTTGACACATTAACACATCAGCAAATCAGCCCTAACAGAAGGTCTGTAACCAACACCTGCTGTCCTGTCGGTCAGGCGGAGAATGAGGCAACGCTGAAAGAGATGAGGAGCCTGCGTGAGCGTCTTAACCTCAGCGAGCGGGCTGTAGATGGGTTGAAGAGTGATCTAAGTGCCATGGTTGCCCAGAGGGATCTCGGACAGGCCCGAACTTCATCAGGCCCGTCTTCAGGCTGCCCAGGTGACCCTCCAGCTTGCAGATTCCAGTCTGACCTTGAGAGAAGGCAGAGCCCAGTGGTCCCAGGAGAGGCAGAGTCTGCAGCGCACCTCTGAGGTACTGCACGAGTACTGTGCATAGACACACAGGCAAAATGCCAAAAGAAGGAACTTGGAAAGGTCTTGTCATTGGTGAGGTTTTCCTGAACGTATCCTGACAGCCATACTTCACATACCTTGTTCTGCACAGATGATGTTGAGTCGTCATCTTCGAGTATTTAAGTGTGTGTAACTCTTGCAGAGGGACCAAGAGCGTTTCGAGAAACTCAATGCAGAGATGCAGAGGATGGAGGAAAGGCTTCAGGAGGAGAGGATGGAGCGAGTGAAGCTCGAGGTGGAGCTTGGCAGGGAAAAGGATTGTAACCGGGTGAGAGATCATACGTTGTTTTTCTTGTAATGAGCTTATTTTCTCATTGAACACTAATCATTCATGATCCCATGTAGAACAGTACACATGATGGTTCATTGAAGTGTAAATGCACCCAATGCGTACTTGGATGTATGCGCTGACATCACTGGCAAAACATGCAGCAACATGTTGTCTTCAGTAGGGGAAAAACTGAAGTAAAACCAAGCCAATTGTGTTTGAAATCCAATGTGGTTTACACCATGAAGTAAAACTCGTTTATCTGTGCACAAATGGTCATAGTACAGCATTTTATTTTCACTAAACATTGTCAATGAAACTCAAAACCTCACCCTCTCAGGTTTCAGGGATTTGAAGAAGCGCTCCATTGGCTTATATCGTCAGTAGGCTGGCCGGCTGGCTAACTGTCTTTATAGCAGGTTGTTAATTCATTTTTAGTGATAGCTGTTAATATCCACTCTAACAAATTTATTGTTCAGAGCAACACTTTAATTTCTTGTCGAACATTTTTTTTGATGTCCAGCACTAGAATTCTAAACACAATATAAGTACAACAACACAATACAAGTAGTTTGCTGTTAAAGATGTTTCTGCCGTTCCCCTGGTTGTTGTGGTCCATTTCAAGGGACATGATAGACACTGAGAGTGACCAGATTCGGATGCTAAATATATGAATGCAGCCTGTGATGCTTCTCTCACTGCCAATCACAACAGCTGTTTCTCCCTTTTGAATTTTTTTTTTTTATCATTCCACTTGAAAAATGGTGTCTGCACACTTCTGTTACAGTTTATTGAAATACAATTATTGAATTGTAGATTTAGTTTGCTATCTGGTCTGCAGGTTCAGCTGAGTGAAACTGTCCGAGAGCTCCAGGAATTGAAGGCCAGCCTGAGGCTCGCCCAGATGGAGAAGGAGCAGCTTGTTTTGAGAAACAGGTAGGAAACTGGACGATAGCTAATAGTAGCAAACTGTACACTTTTGTATCACTTGTAAGTTCTAGTTCATCAGTAAACCATGTCAAGGTTTGGTTGTTGTTACAATATAATTTTATTAATAATTCATTCTTTATGTGCACATAGAATGCACACATACAAGTGTTAGTGTGACTGGTTGAAGTGCTCTGGATATTTGATGCTGTTGTTTTCTTCTTGGTTATTATTGTGCAGTATAAATTGTTTATTGTTTATAGTGTCATATAAATCTTTGAATTTCAGCTGCCGTAGTTAAAATGGCTGCAGAGCCATCACATTTGGAGACAGTTTGCAGTTGTCGATGTTTTTTAAAAACACAATCCAGTTGATTGTTGTTCACTACGTGTCAGGTGGGCGGTTTACATCAGTTAGTGATGCACTGAGTTGATACTGAGGCAAATTTCAAAACAAAAATAGCAACCTTTAGCCAGTATAGTCACCATAGTTACTGTTTGTTTGCACCGGTTTCTATTTTGTTCTGTTTCGATGATAAGTCAGTAATGGTGGACACCGATTTACATTTACACCAATTTACACCGATACATTTTACTCCATGACTGGACTTGGATGATTTTAATTCAAATAGTAAAAATAGTCAAAACTAAGGTGTCACATTTGAATCTGGGCTGGAAAAGTGTCTCAGTACACATGTAAGTCATGCAGTATAAATACTGAAAAGTATTTTAGTTTCATGTGTTTTGGCTTGACAGAACAAGACTTTCTGAAGGTTACGAGGGTGTCAGCTGGTAATGCAGTGGTTCTAGTCGCACTCTGGTGTGTGTGGTGATAGTTGCATTTCTCGCTACAGGAGTTGATGGAGCACATCTGTCAGCTGGAGCAGAAGATGGGAACAGGCTCCACCTCCAGGTGGAGTGCAGCCCCAGCTGCTTCCACAGGTAAAGTTATTTATCCATTCATTCTTGTAGGCCACGCTCATGTTAACAATAAAAGTGTCATCTTTCCTTTAGCAGCAGTGTCACAATTTGGGGTCATTTGGTTGACTTGTGTTTTACAGGGTGTCCTGATGGTGCATCGTCTGACTCTGAGGATGAAGACCCAGAGGCCTTGCAGCCCCTCCGACCACCAAGACCTCTGGGACCCTACAGCCTGTGTGAGCAGGGCGCACCCACGCTCCTTGCTCCTCGCCACTCCCTCCTCCCTCCCCCAGGGAGATGGATAAGAGCGCTGTGGTCATCAACCAGCCAGCCCCCGCTCTCCTCACCACACCAGGCTGGAAGTGACACTCTAGCCCACAGCTCTGATTCGGTGAGACGCGTGCTATCTGAACCACTGAGCGCATGTGATTATATGTGATCCTAAAAATGACAAATGTCTTCATGCCAGCAATGAACACCAGTTAAACACGAGTAGTGGATCATTTGATAGAGGCAATATCCTCCAGAAGCAATTAGGCTGTTCGTCAGTTATCAGATTATAATTGTAAAACATTATAAATGTGTGTGTGTGTGTGTGTGTGTGTGTGTGTGTGTGTGTGTGTGTGTGTGTGTGTGCGTGCGCGCATGTGTGTGTGCGTGCGCGCATCTGAAGGAGGAGGAGTCAGATCCACTCCAGTGTGGAAGGCACAGCACCGGAGAGGAAATGGCACTTTTGCTGCCTGATCACATGGACACTGTTGTCAGGTGCACAAACCACACACACATAGAACACACACACACACACGGGAGGCATTGGAATATTGTGATACTGTTATATCCAAAATGCTACAAAATTAACACTGATAAAAATGGCATTCATGCTTTCAAAATAAGACAAGAGCAAGAGCAGACACAGAAAGACACCCGATAACGGCCTTACAAGAAGTAGAAGAAACACATGATGTATTTAACATTCCATGAATTCGTCACAACATGCTTCTTATGAGCCTTTCATTTGAGTGAATGATGACAAACAAACAATGGCAGACTTGGTAACCCATGTCCACATAGCACAACTGTCGGTCCATGATATTCAGAGGTGTGTTTGTCTCTGGATTGTCAACAACAGTACACTCGTTGTTACTTGCCTTATGATGACGTGTGTCGGGCACATGACACAAGGACACAGAACAGTGTCCACATTTACACTGCAAACAGACAGTGAGACTGATTGTGAGTCATCGGCAGTTAAATTCATTTGTGCAGTCTCACTGTTTCTTACTTTCACTTAATCATTTTGTATTCAGTCTTGCTTATTATTTAATGTGACAGTCAAATAGAATATACATTGCAGCGTATTGTCGCCATGCTTTGCTCAACAAGGCAGGGAGAAGAATGCACACCTGATTAAATTGATCCCTAATACTTTTTTACTCTATAATAAAATGAATATTTTTTTCATTTTTCATCAGTTAGGCTGGTTTAACCTTACGTAAGTGATGCATCATATTTAATGAGCTCATGGCTGGATTTATGCAAAGAAATTAGTATATTATAGTATATATACAAAAGTCATTGAAGAAAGAAACTCAAAAAGCCAAAACAGATCATTTCGCTTTGAAATTGTGAGATCCATATCAGAGCCAACATCTCCACACTTACCCAATGAATTTAGCGCTCGCTAATGCACACAGACAAATATGAGCAATAATTTATGGTGACAGGGTGAGTATGGCTTGAAGATGGAAGTTTTGAATATGCGGTTGTAAAAGAAGTTAAGTCAGGGTGAGGGAGGGAGGGACTGCGTGAGACAGAGCCGGGCGCTGGGAGGGGCGAGATGGGAGGACAAGGGGACAGATAAGTTGACAGCAGGCTGTAGCAATGATTTACCTGAGGGTTGTACCACCGTCACGGGCCAATTTTCAGCACCATTAAAGCCCTCGCTCTCCATCTCAGCCATCCACTCACTCAGTCGAACGCTTTTTTTCAACCAGAATGTGCGTTTCATTCACACATTCTGCTTTGTGTCTCCCACCAGTGATTTGGCAGACACCTCGCTATGGTAACCAGTGGACCCCCAGCCCCATTGGAGGACGAGAGATCAGAAAGAGGAGAGAGTTTCTTGGAGTTGTTTCCACACTACTTCCACTAACAAGCACTTATACAGCTCACTCACCACACAGACTAAATGTTGATATGCAATTTACACCGTGTCTGCCCCGAACCCTGTGTTTTCCCCCCCCCTGACTATTGTATTATTGCTCCAGCAGCAGCTGCGTTGTTCGAGGTGACATAAAGCTTGCGGTGGCGGGTCAACACCATGTTTATGGCTGACATAAGACTGTTGCGCTGTTGGAAACGGCAGGCTTTTCGGCATGTGGGTTCATAGGCTGTAGCAGAATGATTTCTGTTGAATCATGGCGATGTCGAGAGCTTTACGGCGGATGTTCTGTCGTTTTTATGACATTTGTGATTAGGAGTCATGACAGGCGCCGTAATTATGATGTTTTGTATCGGCTCCATTGAGAATCATGGCAAAACGCCCTTCTTGCTTTAAATTGTCCATGTCAGCGTGAAGTAATGATACAGCATCAAGCTAGAACTAGTTCATTGTAATATAAGACATTTGATTTCTCCTGTTTACTTAGAACGAACACTGGATGTGCACTTTGTTGGACGCATTAGCAGTTGATTGTTGTCTCGCAGTAAAGGAGGAGATTCAGAGAAGCTTATTTCACAGATGGAGGCAGATGACACTAACTTCATCATCATCATTAGTACAACATCGTTACCTTTTATCTAAAGATCCGCTGCAGTTTTTACTCGTCCTGGATTTGATATGTTATGAAGAAATGTCTCTAGCGGGTCATACGCATACACGGCGTCCGTCTTTGATACTTTTTGTGTGTGCAGAAATCCTAATTCTCGCAGAATTTGTGCCTAAGATAATAAAATCACAGTTGAAGAAAGTAAAGACATCATGAAGTGGTGTTTTCCTCCAGCCCTGAGGCAGAAGTGGCTGCCTGGCTTTTAATCAATACTATTTGCATTTTTAATGATTTTCTATTTATAATTGCATCATGCTGCAATGACTCTATATTCAGGTTAGTTTCAAAGAAGTGTGTTTTCACACAACTTTGTGCGTTGTGCGATAATCTTTCATACTTGGCTATAATAAAACACCCTGATGCTTGATTTGATCTGCTGTATTTGCACCCTATTTTTACTACACAAAAGTTTTTAGATGAAAAGTCAGTATATGGATACGTGTATGTTGTGTCCTTTCATCAGTACCTTAATATTACTATTGTGTGTGTGTGTGTATGTGTGTGTGGGGTTAACACATATTTTATCTTCTCTTTGTAGCTTTTACAAACTTACTGACTGCTTGGATCGTGTATCCGGGGGGCTTATTTGCAATGGAAGGGAATGATATCAAGCTTAAGGAAGAAAATCAATGAATGATCTGATAAAGGAAAAGAATGACTGTAGAAGCCATGAAAACTGGTCTACTCGTAAATGATAATAAAACCTGCTCACATTCCTTCTGTCACTTCAGGTGTTGCAGTAAATGTTGACTCTCTCTATATATAAAATATCTGCAAGGTGCTTCTTATTCTCTCCCAGAAGTCAGCACAATATTTGTTTTCTCCTTGTTTGTGGTTGTTATACGACTTAATGTCTCGGAGACGTTGTTCCGGTGAGAGTGCTCCGGTGTGAGTGCTCTTCGTCGGGACACACTGCAATAAAGCTCCAGTGGTTATGGTTTGTTGTTTTTTTAATTTTTGTGTGTAAAGGTTATCCTTCATGTACACTGCCCTATATTTTCTTATCAGCCGTGTAACAGGATTTTTTTTTGGGGAGGGGGTGTGTTCTGTGTAATAAAATGGTTTATGTATCCATTATCGGGTGTAATGTGTCTTATTCTGGCCAAAGATCAACGCAGTATTTTGATCCTCACATGACATTTCACTGGCAGTTAACTGTGCCTTTTCTTTCCTCACAGCGATACACCTGATTCCCCTTTGGGGAATCGTCTGTGTCATTCTGGGCTCGCTCTCTGCTCTGCACCAGGTTCCCTCGGGGCTGACCACCTCCTCCTCCTCCTCCTCATCTTCATCCTTGCGCCTCACTACTCCTCCGGTGGGGCCCCCGTTTTAAGCTCTCTGGCCCCTCTACCGAACTCTCTCCATCTTAAGTCCAGGGTGACGCTAGCTAATTATAAAATCAATGATGCCAGGCTGCCTAGTTTACAGCCTCCTCTAAAACCTTAACTGGGAAATCACTGTGGGATTGATGACTCCCTCACTCTTTATCTCTTTTAATTACAAATGTAAAAGATATGAAGACCCAGAGGCCAGAACACATCTCCTAGTTTTTATGACCTCCTGCCTTCTCTGTCCCAATCACCCTTTCCCCTACCTGGCCTTGTTTATTTCCTCTGCCTCCCTTCTGACTCTTGTCACAGATACCTTTAGCCGTTTCTGCATCACTTTCTCCATTACCCTTTCTGTAAGATCGGCTGCCTGCCTTTCTGCAGGAGAAGGTGTTAAATTTATGATCTATGCACTTGAAAACGTTCCTCACCTTCCCCTCACCTCACCTCTCTTCCCTTGACTGCCTCCTAACCCTGTGGATTTGTTGCATATGTAGCAAATGATGAACACGTCCTTTTTTATCGGCTCCATCCTAAGCAGAAGAGTGAATGATGTGGTGTGTCACGTTATGACCCAGCGCTGTGTCCAGTCTGTGACTTACACACCTCTCTGTCTTGTATATAGCGCCGGGTCCACACAGAAAGACCCTCCAGCTTTTTATCTTCCAGCACTGATCACTGATCCGTTCTCTGTCTTTATAACAACCTTCCTCCCTAACTAATGCAGGGAGCAGGCAGGTTCACTGAGCTTTATCCTCTCAGTCACTCACTGAGGAGCCGGCCTCTGCTGCTCCATCCTCTCTCCTGTATGTCGGCGAGGGCTTTACCCATATTTGCTCATGTTCGGAGCAAACGGAGGACGTGTGCCAGCTTCTTACTGGGCTTTTGATATTCAAATTGATTCCTGTGCTATGCAGCATTCCTGACCTACTTGTAGGGATTCTTGACTTGCGATTGTGAATAATTGATGTCTTTCGGCTATTGGAGCACGATTTTTTTACCCTTCTAATTTTATTGTTCAATTCCACCTTTTTCTGGTGGCTTTAGTTATCACCTCTCGTCAATCGTTCTCTTCCTGCTGTGAAAATATTCCAACCTCAAGTAATCAGTTAATCAAGCATCACTGATCTGAAATTTAGTCAGGCACCTTTAAAACCCTTCCATGGGTTACCATGGCAACCTCTTCCAGCGACTCCTTATATGAGGCCATTTGATTGTTCCTTGTAAAATAGTGTATAATGTACGGCCCTTATTTTAATTCTGCTCTGGTGTTATTGATCTGCCTTTAATGACAGTTAATTAAAGCAATCATATAATTGATAGAATCTCATCTCTGTTTATCGTCCTCCTCTGATTCTCTCTCTCTGTGGCTCTCTATTAATCAAATCAAGGTGAGGCGTAAGTATTGAAGTGCTGCACTGGAACAAAAGAGATGTTGACTATGAAGACCCCTGCGCTCTATCAACAAATTATCCGAATATCAAGATAACTGGTTCTGATCTGAAATAAAAAATAATGCTCACAAATGGCTTATTTGTTTTTATTTATTATTTGCTTGCTTCAAGATGTGTTAGACATCCTGACAAATGTAAAAAATATCACTTTGGCAGCTAAGGATGTATATTCAATTGAAACAAAAAGGGATCTTTCTAGATCATGTACTCAGACATTAGCTGCAAACATCAGTGTTATATGGACACATCTCAGTTGTACTATTACACCAAAAGCTGTCTACCCTTCTTAAATTCAAGAAATAAATCATTAGACACATTTACTCAGCAATTTTTACACCACTCTTCTCTGAGGCGACTTCAAGTGAGATGGAATCTTTGTTCAGCTTCAACCTTCACCATCAGCTGCGGACTGAGTAAACCCTTGGTGCAGACCTTTATCTGATGTCCTTGCTAAGCAGGAGATGGTGATTTATTGGTGTGCACCCACAGCTCTACATGACCTTACAGACCAGGCTCTTATCCTCCATGTAAGGGGACAATGCCGCATGCAGAGCACCCAGAAGTCATGGTGCAAGAGCTCCCTCTACTGACAAGTCCCGGTAAGGCAGAAAACACTCCAAATTCGGTTCCCCAGAAGTAACAGTGACGGTGTGTGTGTGTGTGTGGCGTCATGACAACTGTCTGTGGAATGTGTGACTGATACTCACAAAACCTCATAGGTGTGTACACGAAAATAAAATGAAGGTCAGACGTACAGAGTAGAAATTGACATTTATACTCGTAGAAATGTTTGGGGTTTTTTTTGCATTCTCGAAAATAATTTTAAACCCGAATTGACAAACACTGGTATTTAATTGTATTCCGCACAATATCATGGCAGTCCTGTTGCGTTATATTCTCTTCCCTTTATTTTTAAAATTTTACAGGTGTGTAGTTGACCTGCTAGGCATCCATTAATAATATAATACTCATGTAATGATGTATATTGAGTACTGGTGGGTCAGAACTTAAACATGTTGAGTGTTATTGTGGCTGGTGTCTTAGTAAATCTCCATCTCTTAACATGTACTACAAGTAGAAAACGACAGTGGTAAACCAATAATCTCACAAAAAGTAGTTTATTGTGCCTCTTACTGTTTATATGGCTTTTCTTTGTATGACAAAAGTTGACATAAACAGAGGGTAGACAACAACTTGGCCATGTTGAAAAATAACACACAAAAAATATTACATAATCTCAATGTTCTGCCTGCATTCCCATCATTTACATCATGACAGCCCAGCAGAGAGAGCGGATGAGGTCGTCACACCACAGTGTAGCGTGTGTGACAGCACCATTCCGAGGACATTCATCCTATGACTGAAAACATAATAAAGCATTCACACACACGCGACTCAAAATGAGGAGACCTGCCCATATTCAGAGGATGGGACCTCTCATCGCTCCAGAGAGAATGTTCATATTGCTTCAAAGGGACAGAAGAAACCTCTGCACTGAACATCAGCTGCACTTTCTCTGCCGATCGACATTTTGGCAATATAGATATGATATATCAGAACATATAATCCTACACAGATCATTGAAAGAGAAATGAGAATATAAACAAGAAGACAAGATGATGTAATGGCTTTGGGGATGAGAAGGCAGTTTGCCGCATGGCTGCCAGCACAGGCCCGGCAGTGATGAGCACGGTGATGATTTGTCCACCTCTGGGAGAGTCAGACAGGCATCCATGCTTTGTTCACTCTTGTCACCTTCTATGTACACACAGAGGGGGGTCGCATAAGGAATACACACATAAATATTGCCTGTTTCTAGCATGCCTGCAAGCAGCTAGGGTTTGGTCCTTACTGAAAAGCCCTGAGACTGATTCCAAAATGTCTTCCATAAGGATTCCTGCTTTCCACTTGCATATGTCTTTGATCGATCATTTCGGTCTTTCACTGGAAGTGTGTATTCGCCTACTGACATCACTGGGGGAGTGCTCTAAGGTTGATTGTATTCAAAACGTCGTCTTCAGCTGGTCATGCTGATGGAGATGTAAGTTCACAGACAGTAAATCTACTCTCAGCGGACAAGCTGTGCCTTACTTGATTAAGAAGATCACAAAAGTGCTACATATACGGTCAAGAGTAAATCTCCGGCCAGACACTTGATGCCGGGGACTTCACATCTGCCACAGCTGAGAGTAGAGTCGAACGTGTGTGTGTGTGTGTGTGTGTGTGTGTTGTGAGGAACATTGGATCGCGGCTGGAATCCCTGCCAGTAGTCACACTCAAGTTCCAAAGATGACTTTTCCTAACTTTGGCACAACGTTTTCTTTCCACATTGACAGCATAGGTTGGCTGCAACAAGAGCAAAATAGAATAATGCCAATTCCCTGATACCAGACACTGATTAAATCGCTGCAACATAAGAATAGTCCTCTGGATTGATTATCACTGACAGCCACAGTGAGCCAAAGTGCCCCGAAAACAAAACAAAACAAAACAAAAAACAAAAAACAAAAAAATCCCAGCTAAACATATGTAGCTGTTAAGGAAGACCCAACCAGTTCTACTTTCCCTCTGAATATCCTCTCAGGAAAGCTCTTCAAAGAAAAAACAAAAAAAACAATCTAAAAGGACTCGTATATAAAAACCAGAATAACAAATAAAGACAAAAATATAATGGTATATAGATATGTATGTACTTACTCATAAATGAAAAATAAGACAAACAATACTCAAAAGCACTAACCACAAAAGCAAATATTAGCATATGTGATTTGGTTTTGCCTCTTGTTTTCTTTTGAGAAGTGTGCTTTTCGTAATAGTCCACATCGGAAATCAACTGCTCAGTTCTGATGTCTGGTTTGGCCGTTCCCCTATTTGAACATAAACAACAACAACAACAACATCAAGTGGAGAAAAAGAGACATTAAACTTTCTCAAAGAGATTATGTTCTTTTTTTTTCTTTTTCCTTTTTAAATCACATCCCTCTTGGCTATGCCAGGAGTTCATATTGGTTTCCTCTCCTTTACTTTCCTTTAGGTCTCTGAAGTTTCTGTACACCTAAGGCTCTGCTGCGCTCCTCCACCATCACGTGCAGTACAGAGAGAAAAGGAGGATTAGGATGAGAGAGCCAGCATTTTCTTGATGTGACACAGGAGACAGAGTGAGGCTATGACTGATGTCTGTGTGTGTGTGTGTGTGTGTGTGTATTGTCGCATGAATAAGTGTATAAATTCTGTTCACTGCGCCCTCCCTGCGAGGCCTTTCCTGGTGCCGTCTGTGGCATCCAGATCCCCCCACGGCTCCCCGTCACTGTCCGAGCCCCTGTCTCTCTCCTCATCGCCCACGTCGTCATCCTCGTCGTCCTCCTCCTCCTCTGGCGAGGGCTCGCTCCCGTTCTCGGTGGCCCAACTGTCGTCCTCATCCTCGGCCTCCTGCTTCACGACAAGGGGTGGAGCCGGAGGGCGGCTGCGGGCGGTGGGGGAGGCGGGCTGTCATTGCACTCCGTCTGATCGTCAAACGCCTCGGGATTCTCCAGCATCTCTCTGATCAAAGGAGGCATTGGCCCAGGGATTTCCATCTTCAGAGTGATGGCCCTCTCCGCACCTGAAAAAGGACACACGCAAATAAATACAGGACACGTTTCAAAACGACCTCCCTGTCACACACAGAGAATCAGTGCCACTTTTTCGAACTCTTCATACTGACCCTTGGTGCTGATGCCTCTGAGGTCAGTGATCTTCATGAGCATGCGAGGGAACATGTGGGGTTTGTTGGGGCGGCGGCGGCGCGCATAAATCTTTAATGCCTCGAGAAGAGGCTCTTGTAGCTTATCCACTTTCTGGGGCTCCTCTAGATCCATGCGATCTGATGAAAAGTTGATGTCACGGAATCAATACATTTTAAAGAAAGAAAACTTGATTTCATGAGTTAATTCCCATCTTCTAAGCCAGTTGCTGAAACAGACAAACTAAGGCAACTTCCTCTCTTCAAACCCAACAGCATCATCCCACTGCATTACCTCCACAGATGAGGCAGATGGCGCTGAGGAGGCCGGTTTCTGTGTCGTCCATCTCCAGCGGTAGGAGTTGGCCAGCAAACGCAAACACCAGGTCCGTGAGCGGCCCGAAGCCAGCATTGTGCATCTGAGTGCGGTTCAGTGTCAGGCCATCTGAGAAGGTCATAGTGTCCTGTTCTGGAGTGTAGCGTGTGCAGATCCTAAGCATCTGTGAGCAAAAAGAGGGTGGAAACTGATAAGAAAATAATATTAAAACGATAACATGATTAAGAAAGATGTTCAGTAAGCTTATAGTGCTTCACTATTAGTGTGAAAATATTTTCTTTTCTTGAAAATACTGTTATTCAGGAAAATATGCATTACCACATATCACCACCAGATGTAGCTGTTTCACCATTTCTCAACCAGGTGCTTCTCTCTGGTGGTGTATTTGCGAGAAAACTTATTACTCACCAATATGTCCAGGCAGGCTGACTTCAGAAGAGTAATCTGATCAGCGATGGTGAGGGTGGTGAAACCCGGCAGCCGCTTGGCGAATTCCACAATCTTGATGATGCATTTGGTGGAGAGCTCGCTGAACTTGTCCCACAGACCCAGATCCAACTGGACACGGTGGTCAGAGCTGGAGTTCTGATGAACACAACAAAGCCACCCAGCCATCAGTATGTTGGAAGAGAGGTGCCACACAACCCTGTTTGCATTGAGCGTGTCTGAGCCTCACAACGCATTTACATTTTACATCAATCAAGGTGGAAAAAACACATCCATTTACATGTTGCATCAATCACTCAGAGACCACACAGATGGCTTAATGGGGAACTGAATTAGTCAAGCCACCGCTATGTTGGGAAAGATATGGTGAATTTGAGTCTTTGCATGTAATTTGGGGGAATCTCAGTGACGGCATAGCATGAAGAATGTGGTAAGACACGGTACAAGTGACGAGCGTACCGGGGTGGTGTGCTTGTGTGTGTGTGTGTTCCTGGACTTACGGTGGTGTATTTGCCCAGTTGACAAAGTGACGGGAAGGTTTCTTGGTGGGCTTTGCTGACTTTATTGACCAACTCCTCCAGCTCTCCGCTTAGCTCATAGCTCTCCGGAAGCACCACCTCCTCCTTCACGTCTTTCTTCTTCTTGTTTCTGTCATTGCGGACCGCTACATGCAGACAAAAAAAGAGCTTCAGCAAACACAAAACATTCAGCAAAAACATTCGTCAGTGTCTGAGATCACATGAGCCACTGTGCTCACCAGTGGAATTCCAGTAACGAGTGAACACATTTCCACATCTCCATCTTATCACCCTGTCGCTTCCTTGTTCATCTCTCGATCTACTTGCCTGGTGCACATAAACCAGCCCTCCACTCTCTGCCTCCTCTCCCTCCTCCTCCCATACTTTCCTTCCTCTCAGGATATCCAGTAATAGCAGAGGCACAATGTGATCCCGGTCTTAACACACATCCCATACAAACATTACACCCACATACATGTCCCAGGGGCTCCGTGCAGGGTGAGAAACTGCCACTGACACACCAGGTCACATTAACTGGAGGCACAAGTCCAGAACTTGGATTAAAACTGTGTGAATCCTGCTGGCATCATCGGATTCTTGTTTTGCACTCTGATGTCAACGAAAGCAGTGTCTGTGCTGGCCAGATGATTTGTTGTGAAACAGGAAGTTAAAAATTAGTTCTTCATAAAAGTCATATGATTGGTACATGGCCCATTCTCACCCTGGTCACCACCAGTACTTTTGTCTGTGTTATGTGACATTAGGTATCATACATATGTGGATCCAAATCCCCTGAAAGTGAATAACTCACTGAGAATTTGTCTGAAATATGTAAAATATGTAAAGGTGCAATCTGTCGCTGTCACATGGGCGTGTGAGTTCCATCGCTTTGGAAGTGGTATCGTGGGACTCCAGTCTCACCTTCCTTGGACATGCCAACCTCAAAGCACTTCTGCAGCCTGCAGTACTGGCAGCGGTTGCGTGTGACCTTGTTAATCTGACAATTCTTGTCTCGGTGGCAGGTGTACACCATGTTCTTCTGGATACTGCGGCGGAAGAAACCCTGGAGCATCAGGAAGTAAGAGACAAAAGAAGGCAAGAGAGCGAAAGGGCGAGAGGGTGAGAGATTTTTTCATTCTAGTCAAGTCATCAAATCAAGGACGTGGCCTTGAACTGTTCTTCTTTCTGACTGTCAGACTTTCAGCTTTACCCTCACTCAGATCCACAACAGAGAA
>NW_027615659.1:0-37621 GCF_965212315.1 Lampetra planeri
AAAACTGCATCCATTTTATAGGTCTTACCAATCGGATGAATCCAAAACCCTTTGCCCTTGTTGATGAAGACCTCACTTGGCTCTCCATATTTTGAGAATAGCTTTCTGAAACTGGTCCTCTGAGATATCATTGGGTAGGTTACCAATGAACAGACGACACCGCTGTGTGTATGTCTTCTCACCAGGCTTCAGCAGCATGGACAGGGTTGCTTTAAATTCCTGTTTAGTGACAAATTAGGACACTTCAGTTAATACATATACAAAATTAACCTCCTGTGTATGGATATTTTATATATATTGTATTTTATATGGCCCAGTGTCAGATCAATTGTAACCATTGGGTGACAAAGGAAACAGTTTGCCTGCCCATCCCCCACTAGCTATGAACACTTGACCTACATCCACTTCTCACGTCGTCAAACTACTGAAAAATGCTAAAACTCATAGTCACGACTGGGTAGTCTTTCTCTCAAATGACACATTGCGAAATAAAACCGTATACAGCTTTATAACAAACATTTTCGCAATTTTTTGAGAGCGTTGGTCGCACTCAAGATGGCGGATGTCCAGTGAGACAAGCCGTGGGTGCGTCTGATTTGAACGCCGGCAGCCGCAGACAAAACAACACCACACACAAAATGAATGAGCGCACCACCCACCCGTGCTGCCCAGCCATGGTTTTGAACGCGCCCGCTCAGCTAGTTAACGCCACAGCTAGCCTAGCTGCTAGCTAACGACGGCAATTGTCGATGAAATGAAACTTACCTTCGACTGGCCGAGCTCGGATGCAGTAGCGTGACTGCCTGTGGCCGCTTGCTGGTGCTCTCCCTGTACGTGCTTGAATTTATTCATCTGTGGACCCGCCTTCGGGTTTTGTGGTGGGCCCGTCCTCTGGTTCTGTGGTCCCGTCCTCTGGTTCTGCTGTTGCGGACCCGTCCTCTGGTTCTGTTGTGGTCCACCCCTCTGGTTCTGCTGAGGTCCGGTTCTCTGGTTGTGTTGAGGACCTGCCCCTTGGTTCTGCTGCGGGCCCGTCCTCTGGTTCTGTTGGGGGCCCGCAGTTTTGGTTCTGCTGAGGGCCTGTCCTCTGGCCTTGCTGTGGCCCTGTGTCGGGGCTTATTTGCGGAGGCTGCTTTTGCTGTTGTCCATTCGCATTTCCTCCCGGCGACTTGAGCTGCTGGTTCTGGTTCTTGTTGGCCTGGTTTGGCTGAGGCGACGTGACGTTTGGTTTCGTCGGTGTTCCATCGACGTTTGTCTGTGGCGCGGGCGTTGTCGGTTTCTCCTGCTCCTGCTTCACTGGTGGCGGGTGTCTGTTGCTGCATCGGGCCTTTCATGGTGAGCGCCGGGCCTGGACTCGGCGGAGGGATAATTGGTAATCCCTGGTTGTTCTGTTGCTTTTGAGTAGCTGTCTGTTGTCCGTGGTTGGACGATTTATTGAAGGTTGTTATTTTTGTCCCCTCCGGTTTCTGGTTTTGAAAAGGGTGATTCCTGAAATGAGGGTTTCCCATGAGTCCGCCCCGCATCGGGCCGCCGGGTCCTCCACCTCGACGTGGCTGGAAATTCATTCCCATTCCGCCGCGATTATGATGAAATCGAGACATTTCTGCTTCTAAACCACCGAAAATTGTCTATAAAAATCACAATGCGTGATACGTGGTAAATTGCTACGCAACGGTCACCACTGTCGCCTCAAAATGGCGACGATCGCTTGAATTGAAAAACTCCTTCTTCCTCAGCAAAATAAAGACCCGCCCCCGTCAGCTCATTGGTTCGCGGTATCTGTGGGCGGGTCTAATGCAACTGTGCTGTGTTGAGCTGGTTCTATGTCGTCCCTCCATCCGGGACTCATAGAACCGCAGTTACAGTCGTAACTCATCGTTATACCATAGTTATACCATACTGTATATTTTTCTGGACTCAGTATGATTAAACATATAGTGACTTACCCTCATACAAAAATAAATAAGTTTAAACAACTGCTATGCTAATGTTTTGTATATTATTTACTACTTTATGTAAATACTTGATGGTTTCATCTCTGTGTGTAAAACAAAACAAAGACACTCATACTTGTGTGTACTTTTCTTCTTGTCATTTATTCTGCACACAGGTGTTTTGAAACAAAATAAATGGAGACAGGTCGTCTCACTTTAACACAATTCTGACTGCTCATCATTTTATAAACACACAAAAAAGGATGTTGGTGACTGTGACAACAAAAAAACAATGAAACGTCAATCAGTTAAACACACAAAAAATGAACCAATTACAACATACAACCCAGGTAAAAACACAGTACACAGTGCAACGCTGTCACACATGTTAGAATAAAAAGAACTGGAGGGGCAAGGCAGAGAGAACACAGGGCAGCATCTGAGACTGAGTATTTGACACGTGCAGACATTCGTGGATTTGTCAACAACAATCAAAGCAGATGTTGGTCATCCTTTCCCACCATTTGTTTTATTAATCAGGTTCATGAAAAGTGAAGCTTAAATTAACATTCACAAAGGAAAAAGAACAACACCTGATAAATTTTTACGCATTTGAATCCTCACATTGCGTTTAACTTTTAAAATCTGACCAGTGTAGAGGTGAGCATTAATCATGTTTTAGTTTGAATCTGACCTTTAATATACTGTGAGTGGGTTACGTTGTAAGAAGGGAGGCATATTTTTGTACCATCAGGAATGAATATTGCAGTTTTAACTTGGGGACTGTGGTGTGGATGAACAAACCAGTTCAAATGATGATGATGATGAAGAGGTGATTCCGCTGAGCAAATGAATGGGGGAAAAAAAGGACAAGTTGTTGGGGAAAAGCGATGGACAGACGCTGTGCAGTCTGCACAGGCTTGTAACCACCTGAACTGTTTGTTGTGGTTCAGGCAGGTGAATCTTTCTTTGAGCTTGAGTTTTTTTTCCATTAAATGAAATAGCACAGGGTGGAAAAACATTTAATTGGCTTTCTTTTATTCAAATTTTCTTCAGTTTGTTACACATTGAAAAAAAGGAAGCCTCACCCCCAACCCTTCATATTTAAATGATCCTCTTTAGTTCCTGATGTGAGAGCAGGACACGTTTTTCACAGTTTGGAAACAATCTGAGGTCCGGTTCACCTGGCTTTTACGTGCGCTCCCAGGTGATCCAACCACAGGTGGACTGCTCTTTGCTCAGGTGTGACGCTCTAACTCACATGTGGCATTTCACGTACAGGTGTGATGCTCAATGCATAGGTGAGACGCTCTACGTACAGCTGTGGTGCTCTAACGTACAGGTGTGACCCTCGACCTACGTTCAGGTGTAACACTTTACGTAAAGGTGTGACCACAGGTGTGACACTATGTACAGGTAAGATGCTCTATGCACTTTACATGGAGGTGTGACGCTCCACATACAGCTGATGCCTCAGGTACAGGTGTGATGCTCTACGTAGAGGTGAGGTGCATCGTAAAGTCGGGTCTGAGCTCCAGCACTTAGAACCGTCCACTTGTGGTCCGATCCCCCAGGTGAAGAAAAGGGCAGAGAACCGTCACTGCACCTGAGTCAGACAGCGGGACCACGCTCTACGAACGCCGCTGGGGGGTGGGTGAGATACTCAGACTGGTCATGGACAGATGAACAGCAGATGTCTTACAAACATGAAGGCGTGATCGCTGTAAAGACGTGTCGGAAACTGAAGCAAAATGAGGTAAAAGTGGCGGATAGACGGGGATCAGGATGGTGAGAGATGTTTTAAACGTGAAAGGAATGTTCCAATGTGAATCCACACTTGTCCCTCAGAACGCTACAACATCTTTGTCATGGTTTTATCAAATGATCAAATAGTGTTTGGACTGAATGTGAAGCACTCTGTTTAGCAGTGTGGATCAAATCTGTGTGTGTGTGTGTGTGTGTGTGTGTGTGTGTGTGAATGAGTGCGTTATCTCATGAATGTGTGTGGAGGAGGGGTCTCTCATGGCTGTTTCCTGTGGGAGAAGAATGGCAGATCAGGGTGGTTTGGGAGGGTTGAGAGGTCAGTGTCTCATGGGGTCACACTAGGGATGAGGTGAGGTCAGATCCGGGGCAAATACTTCTCAATAAATTCCTTTACATTTGCCATCTCCTGCAAGAAAGAAAACACGACATCATGACATCACATGCAGCACCCTGATGCTGTCCTAGTAAGATAACGCTAGTTAGGAGGGTGGTTCCATTTTGGCAACTTCCTATCTGCAACTTGCATACGAAAAGGGACCCAAATCGGGACAGCAAGCGGAACACACCATCAGTCACCAGCTGTCAGAGTATAGTCGAGTCCACGGAACGATCTGTACTACAGGAAGCTGAGTGGTGAAATGTTAAACTAACCGTACGTGTATGTTCAAGTGTGTGACACGACATCGGTGTTACCTGAGGACAGGACATGTGAGGAAGCCCCTGGGTAGGTTTTGAAGGTGATCATCTGAGGGTTGACTATGGATTTGAGTTTTTCTGCCGTCATGTTGCCGAACTGCAAGGGGATCATGACGTCCATCTCACCGTGGCACTGCAAGATCGGGATGTTCTTGTGGCCATTGGAAGCCTGCGGAGCAGAGACATACATGCTTGGACGACATCTACACACTGGCCAGTGAAACACGACACCGTTCACAGGATTCAGATGACTGTATATGGAAGGTGTGTTCATTTGTAAATGCTGAACCTTGTTCCTGATGATACTGAATCAGCAGAATCAATTCAGTAAAAAGATTCTTTCAAGAGATTCATCACTCACTCAGGGCTCATGTTTAGTCTGTACACAGCGCACCAGTTCCTTCTCTGCGTATGATAGGATCACAAACTTCCTCTCGTACACTCAGTTCTTTCGTTTTGTTTCAGTTTCGTTTGCATTGTAAGTTTTGTTTGCAGTGAGTGATTCGTGTCAGTCGACTCATTAACGGGGAACAAACAAACGAGCAGGTTCATCTGCAGCATTCAGCTGAACTGTAAAATGAACCAATCTTTTCACTAACTGAGTCAGTACAGTTCATTCACCCAAAAGATCTGTTTCTTTTGAGTAAATCATTCACATCTTTTTGTGTTTTCTTCTATAATGCTGTTGTGACACTACTAAAGTACACTCTCTTTCTCTATGATGAAGTACACCTCCTGCATACAGCCTGAAACAGTCCACCTAGTACTTGAGCTAACCCAATTAAAAGCCCCAAGTGACATTTCCTTGTGCTAAAAACTGTTGGCGTACCGAGGGGAAAACTCTTGTGAAGTGGTAGCCAGCAGCTGAGAGCCACAACCCCGGCCAACTGATGCTGGCAGGTCAAGGCGGTGTACAAGGACAAGGCCCCACCCTGAGGGAAGAAGCAGGGGACAAAGTTGATCACAGAGGAACCTTTCCTGACACACGGTGCAGCCAGCGGGGGACACGGCTGTGACTCCTACCTGAGAGAAGCCACCCAGCATTATACGGTGTGGGGGGATTCCATTTTTAGCCCTCATGTTCGATTATGGCCTTGACTGGAGGAGAACAAGAAGGGAGACGTGTTAACTGCTCAGATTATTGGTTTAAATCATTCATTGACAACAATGTGTTGAACTCATAAGATGTCTGCTGTCAGGATGCACAGAGGGTTTTCTGGGGACATTCAACAGCAGGTGTTTGAAACAAATAAATACGTAGTGAATGAAGCAGTAGTGAAAAGTTGATCAACATAAAGGATTTTTTTCAACATTTTAATGCAAAGACTAAGCAGTTGGTGTTTGATTGTGGTAATTTGAATATTCTCTCCACTCAGCTCCCTGTCACATGTTTTCTACGCTTTGACCACAGGGGGGAGCTTCAACTCTCCAATGTGCCACTATGTTCCGTGTTGAGGAGGTGGAAGCGAAGGCCTGACAGGAAGCTAAGGTGTCGGTGCAGGAGTCGGCAGAGGAGCCGACAGAACTCTGACCTTATCAACTGCAGAGCGACGGGAAACAAGCGGTGTGGACTGATCCTCCACACCCCACCTGACATGTCTGAAATACTCACTGTTGTCTGCTGCCTTCTTGATTCCAGATTCGTCCTCTGGGGACTCGGGGCTGAGACCCATGAGGTCAAACCTGCACAAATGCACACGCCAGCGGTTAAAAACATCAATAGAGACAATCGCAGCGTCGTCAATGGCAACATGGGAGGTTATTGTGGTTTCCAGGGAAACAATAACATTCAGTGTTGAGCTCAAAGGCGTTCTCTTCCACCACGCCAACTCACCATGCTGGCATCATCATCTTCATGTTGAGAGTGACAGGGATTTGGGGCCTGTGGGGGAGAGAACACAACAGTCTTCAACAATAAACTATCTAACCTGCTTTTGCATTCAGATTCCCAATTAGCCGCAAAGAAGAAGTGGATCGGTGAGTGTCTGACAAAGTATGGATCAGAGACATAAAAAGACTCACGCGTGGGGGGCAGATGAACTTCACGTGCGGCAGCTGGATCTCCGTCAGGGTTTCTGCCCCACCCGTGCCTGAGAGGAATCACAGAGAAAGCAGTTCTTTGTTTGGAATCCAGTTTCCACACAATGACTGACACACACACACACACACACACACACACACACACACACACACACACAACACACACACACACACACACACACACACACACACACACACACACACACACACACACACACACACACACACACACACACACACACACACACCAGCTTAAAGGGCAAAAAGTCCATTTTAACCAAGACACGACAATTTCAAAGTCAATTTTCCACAAAGACACAACCGTGCATCCTGCCAACATCAACAGGTATTCACATGACGCCCATTTCTGCACCCGCTATAATTTATTCACCATCATGAACAAAGGAGCGATGTCAGTCCGTTAAGAGTTGGAACGTAAGTCAACTGTCAGCATTCAGCTGGTACTTTAAACATGTTAGCGTTTGTCTTCTTCTTTGACAACATCCAAGGGGATTATACGTCTCTTCAGAACCTTTACACATGTAAAATCTCTTGTCAAGGTAAAATTGTGAAAGTTAAGTAGGAAACATGGACAGGAGGATCACTCACTCACCCTGTGTCTCCCAAACCATGAAGGAAGATCACCTGGGAAAAAGAAGAGTTCACATAGACGTTACAGTTCACAATTCATTCCAAACATTCTCCTCCAAACCCTGATGTATTCATCAGCCCTTGAGATCCTGCTGACATCAATTCGCTGGACACATGAGTTGCTGAAGGGAGGAAACTTGTGATCTCCCTGTGAGCAGCACAGCATGTTCAAACCCATTTGTTTCAAAATAAACCTGTGACCTTCAAGCCATCAAACTGCAACACTCCGGGCACAACGGACCGGTATTAAATATTTGTCTCAAAAAGAGGTGCTAATCTCCCATTCCTGCCAAAGTAAGCCCCACACACACACACACCCACACACCCACACCCCCCCCACACACACACACACACACACACACACACACACACACACACACACACACACACACACACACACACACACACACACACACACACACACACACACACACACACACACACACACACACACACTCACACACACACACACACACACCTCCCTGCAGAGAAAGTGGATAACAACAATTTAACGTGCTGGCAACCCAGCGCCTGTTGGCTTCAAATCAGACACGCCCGCAGACTTTATCAGCTCTAAATACTCTTTCATGTGATGTTTGATGATATTCAGAGCTGAAATTAACGACCGTGTGATTTGATACTTAACAACCCTCCCTCGACTGATCATCCCTTTAGTTTTCACGCTCCGTTCCAGCTGTGCAACAAAACAGCATTTATCTAAGATTCGGCTACAGGTGGATTCACATTCACAGTAACATGGAGACAAAAGCTGGAAAAAGTCAGTTCTCAGAATTCAAGATGACACTTTTGTTCCTAAAGTCCGTTGACCTTTGTTACCATCAGATGTGCCTGAAATCACGTCCTCGCTGATCAGTGGCTTGGCGATTTAAGAGAAGCGATAGAAGCAGAAGTGGAGCTGAAAGCGGTGGCCTTGAGCTCAGACACTGATTCTCCATCCTGTCTCAGTGTTGCTAAGGTGCTTTACACCGTGAAATGAAAGAGCGTTGTTGGGTGTTTGTCGCTTTCGCTTACCGCTGCGGTCTCCTTCTCCGCCCCGGGACACCGTCACAGCCTCGGCGAGCAGCGGCACAGACATGTTGTTGCCACACATACACTGTTAAGAGGTGCTGCAGCGGGGGAGACAAGCGGAAAGCAGAAGTCAGCTGACTACATATGAAACATGCTGTCTTGCGTGCAGGAGTATAGAACATACGCACAAACTGACATTGCCAGACGGTTGGACTAAGTTGACTTGTCAAGCCTCCACATTAAGTATTCAACAAGTAGATGGAAGCGTTGGAATCCATTTGGATTCTTCAGATCCTGTGGTTAAAGGAGACAATGTTCCTCTGGAGCCTTCTGAGCATGAGGAATGTTTTTAATGCTACGGATAACAGATACCAGCTGATCCACAACACCTCCCATCATTCTTTTATTACATCAGCCTGACGCTCTGGAGCCATTTGATTACATCCCGTTCAACTGGAGACGTTGTCTCTCTAGTGAACTGTGCAAGCTCAGGGAAACAAAAAACGGAAACAAATCCTTTCAATGACACATCTTTTATGTTTGACTTGGTCTTTTGTTTGATTCCCATTATCGTGGGGAAACACCGTGTCATTAAGGTTTTGTTTCCAACATTATTACAAATGTTGTAAAAGCAGCACATTGCTGCAACATTATATCCTCATGTCCCCCATTTCTCACCGGTTTATTTCACATAATTCCTTCTTGAAATCTCAGTTGATCAGTGGTTTCGCTGAAATGTCACTGGTCAAAGACGATGACCCCCTGAATAACACATTTTTTTGTCCCAGTCTGGGAACCGCAGACATTTGAAGCGATGTTTGCTGTACCGTAGTTCAGTCGGACCCCAACCGACGTCATGAACAAAAAACAATGAACAGCTCTGTTTGACCATTACAACTCTGGCTAGTTATCAGTGCAGCACGCCCCCCCAACACACACACACAGAGTTATAAAACACAGAAACACAATGACGCCGCCGCCAAACCTGAAAGAGCAGCTGTGATTCATGTGTTTATGTGTCGGGCAGGTTTCTGCGGTCAGCAAGGGAGCAGACTCATTAACTAAACACCCCCCTCCCCACCACCACCACCACCACCACACACACACCTCCTCCACCTCCCTCTTAATGTATTCTCCCTTATGCTGCACAGTGAGTCTGCCAACGATAACAGCATGAAAACCTCTGTTACTGTCGAGTCGAGAAGTGAACGCCCTTCGACTTCCTGATGATGGGAGATGATGCAGGTGAGACAGCGTGCAGCCTGATTGGTTAATAAGCACGAGGAGACCGTTAAAATGTCTGGAAGGTTAATGTGTAAACTGGGATTATACTTTATGAGTGTCAGAGATTCCACCGCTGTTATGACCGAGGCGCAAAATGGCTGCTCAGTTTATTGGTGACTAATTATCAGTTGAAGGTCACATCAACAGCCTGCAGAAGGCAGATTGAAGAGTCCAAAATGTGGACAAAAGACTCGTGAACTGACCCTTGATAAATGAGTAATGGCTGTACAGTAACGGTAAGCATGGGGAAACCACCTCCTATGGCACAAAGCACAGTTCCTGGTACGTTCTTAACAGCGTCAAACTACGTGAAGAGGAGCAGTCCTTGTTAGCTGCAGATTTTAATCTGTTTCAGCATGTGACACATCCAAAATGTGACACGGCCAATGATTAAAATGCGCATTCGTTGGCACCAAATTCTAATTCAACCAAATGTAATTTAGCTAAAAGGGAACACGGAGAACCAGAGCGTTGCTGTGACAGCACGTGAGCGTGGAGGTGTCAGAGATGGCGGACCGAAGGAGCGTGCTACAATCGGTTTTTAAGCGGTAGAACAGGCTCTTCCCAAAATATGCAAATGTGGCTTCACAACATCTTTTTTCCCCACCTGTTTTTGGGCAGCTGACAGATACAATGCTCCCTCACCACAGTGCCAGGATGAAACACAGGTTTCAGAGCATTCTCTGGGAAACAATGGTTCACTCTGCGCCTCTGGAGGAGGCTGCTGATTAAAAATAGTGCTCAGCTGGGCACAAGCTGCATATCGACCAATTCAGGTTGGCTCTGAAAAAAACAAGTGCGTTCATGTTTACTGGCATGAAAATCTAATCACATACGGCTTCTGACAAGACCTTCACGATGCAGGCGCAGCTCAGTGGAAACATCAGCCCACCGGGGAACTTAAGAACATTCGACTGACTCACCATCAAAACAGTGACGGTCATCAAGATATATGAAGTATCTGTTTTGGATACAATCAATGAAGCTATGGAAGACACACCCACTGCCTAAATATATCAGTATTGAGTCCTTTCTTTAGTTTTACTACCATCAGCAAACAACTAGCTGACACAGATTAGTGTTGAAGCTAACTGTTTACTGTTCAAATTGAATTTGTAATTTCAATTAATGTGAGATAACACAGGGGTAACTTAAACTGTAAACTTCACTATGTGCAATAGATCATCACTATCATTATCATGTAAATGTGTATAATATCTTGTACATATTGTGTGTATTGAATGCTAACTTAGTGTAGAGTATTTCGTTACCTGTAAACATTGCACACACCACTTTCCTACAGTAATGCCGGAAGTTTCCCCACTGTGGGACAACTAAAGCCTGAGTTCATCTTAAAAGTGGCTTCATACATGAATGAGCACAGTTGAAATCACATTCAATTTCTTTCTTTTTATTTCCCCCAGCACAAGACTAGAAACACAACAACAGGTAACAATGTCAGATTTATGTTTGAACAGTCTCTAAGATTGGATGTTAGGTGGCGCAGAGCAAGAAGGAGAAGGGGAAAGCCAAATGTGATCTGGGCTGCAGCCAATTAAAAGCACATCACGAGTGTCCTGCCTGGCATGACTTCAATGAGAGCAAGAGGAAAACAGTGTGAGCAGGCTCAAACACACACCAACAGCCAGCTGCAGACATCTGTCCTGTCCGATGGCCACGGACGGCTGGCAAACAACAGGATAATATGCGGCACTGAGTGATGGGCACCCTCCTCCTCCTCCCTCTCTCTCTCTCTCACACACACACACACACACACACACACACACACACACTCAGCTAACCTTGCTCTCCGCCTGCTGCTGATGAAGTTAAAAGCTAGCAAGCTAGCAGCACTGCACTCCAGGAGCACACTTCAACTAGTTAGCGTAGCAACAGCGATGCTACCAAAAGGAAAAAGCATGAAAATGGGCATTTGTGTAAATATTAAACACGAAGAGGAACGAGAGGGAAGAAAGTGAATGTTTGAACATTAGCAATGGTTTACAACCATCCTCCTCGGCAGCAGCAGTGATGGCATTCAGCGTTCACCAAAGCCCCCCGCGAAAAAAAAATACACCATCTGACTGACTCCAGCCGTCGCAGTCGGGATTTAATCCCGGTTATATCGCGCTCTCTCACACGCGCGCGCACGCACGCACAGACCACACACACATAGATACATACACATACTTGAACAATAAACCAGCTAGTACCAGCAAGTGCTGCTAGCTAACACACACAATTGTATTGTCTCCCACCGGTGTCAGTTCTCTACCTTGGGTCACCGCTAGGACGCCAATTTTACACGCCAAATACGGGTGATATTTCAGGCTACTGCTCAAGCACCAAAACAGCCCCGAAGCAAGTCGCCTTGGACCGGGAGAAAGTGGTGAAAATTACAACCGCGGCCCACTAGCCGACAGACGTTGATCCACTCACCGCTTTGCTGTCCAGTTCACGACGGGAGCGGAACTTCCGCTACAGTCCGCAAACAGGGAGGGGGCGTGGCCGTGCGTGATGGCGTCACCACACACCCCGCCCTTCCGCTCATAATTATAATCCACGATGGAATCAAAGTACAGCTATTGTTGTGCTTTTTATTCCATGGTGCGAATAAACACCTAACGGAAGTTACGAATGTTAAAGTTATGTAGAAACGTCAAAACACGTTTTAACCAGTTTTTGTGTAGATCCAAGGAATTATTTTATTAAACGTTCCGTGCTAATGTGAATTTCTCTTGGAGATTAATAAACTATCTAGTATCGATCTACTGACTGATGACTTCGAAAACAGCATCTTATAAAAAAGTGATGTATTTTTTATTCATCTTACAAAGTACTTAAAAATTGGCTGTTTGAAACCTTTGTAGATAAATTCAATATGAAAAATGAGCAGTGACTAAATCGCTGGTATAAAGAAAAAGTTATCCGACATACAACAATCTTCAATGTTTTAACGGAATTACAAAGAACAAACAGCAAACCTGAACCGTTCCAGAAGACTTTACTTATTGGTTTGCTTAAATGTTTCCCTTTGAGGAAATGTGTGTTTTTTTTAACAGTGAAAAAACATAGGATCAGTCCCACTTCTACCCACCAGATGGCAGAACGGTTCAATTAAAAACATCAACCACTTCAATTCTTCTGTAATTTGTCACTGAAATCATCCAGTATATTTTTAAAAAAAGCTCTGGGATTCACGTTTGCAACTCAAAATGAATGGGAACCTTGTCATTTTTATTTTCATCAGTTTAATTTCAGCTGTCACTTTCTTTCACAACAGGTGACAGGTGTATAAAGTAGCAGACTTTGCATTCATAAAGCGTTAAGCCCCATTCTTCAAGCCGTCACTCGTTATTGCCACACAAACAGTGACACCGCTGGTCCTCACATTTCAGCGTTCAGTCCCGGTCACGCTCGGCCAACCTGCACGTTAACAGCAATGCGCTCGTCTTTGACCCGCATCCGTGGCCGTCAGCAGACGCCACGGAAACCCCCATGGCGCTTCCTCTCGTCTCAGCTCTCCGAAGTGCTCAGGAAATGAAGTTGGTTTGCGGGATGATGCTCTCCACTTTGTGATCTGTGGGATTCGCCGTCGCCTCATAGTTGCAGATGGTCACTTCATGCCTGTGAGCCTGGAAAGGAGTCAGAGAGCAGACCGACAGAGGACACCACCATAAAAAACATAATTTCTGTGAAAAATACTTGATATATTTCTATTTTTCATAATTCAGCAGAGAGTCTCATATAAGACGAACCACATACAGTCAGAAGCTGACAGAAGCTCCCAGACAGTCCAACAATATTGCTCATTTTATGAAACAACCAACGCCTTCATCACCCTGGTGACAGTGATAACATGGTGCAGGAGGTGAAGTCCGCTCTATTGTCCTGCTGGATCTCAATTCTTCGTTCACTACTCTAATTTATTTTCGGTCATGACCTTCCATCTTATTTCCAGAAGAGCGAATCAATCAACCTGCCACTTCAGATAATCAGAGAGTAGTAAGTAAAACACACACACAATGATGTTGTTGCACAATGACGACTGACCTCAGAGTATTCTCCTCTGAGGCCGATGTAGTAGACACGGGTGCTCTCTGCGCGCAAAGTTCTTGGAGATGTGGATGGAGAGATGGTGGACGTTGGAAAAACGCGCTATCCTAGCAAGAAAAGGATGACCTTAGAGTGAATTACACATTAGACACTCACTGTCCACGAAAGTCATGATTGTTTGTCTCTTGTGTTTGCACATCTAAAAGCCCCAAACTGGTCCAGGTTTCCCAAACTTTTCCTTTTGAGCTGGAACATATGTGGTGATCACCATCAGTTTAAGGTTTCTTCTCACTTGGTTGGATACTCCCAGCTGAGCTGAGGGGGTCTCTGTTGAGTCTGAAGGCCTGTTCGGGTTCTCTGCCGGTGTCGTCGAAGGACATCTGAGGGATGTTCTTGTACCTAAAGTCACACAACAAAAGAATCATTTCACAGACCTGCAGCTCGGACATTTCTGACTATTACTGTGAAGAATAAGACCACGCCCCCCTCCGCGCCTTCAGTATGTGTGTGACAATGACCTCGGACCCAACACTCACAGTCGTATCTCCGGCTGGATGATGAGATTCGTCATCTTCTCCGGCGACGATGACGCCTTTAAGCTTCACACTGCCTGTAAAACTGAAAGAGATGACACATGACATGACACATGAGACGCTGGGGGCGTGGGGGGCGGCTTGGCTTCGGCTTTGTCTTTCACCGCATGTAAACGTTGAGAAGTGAAACATTAAAATTGCAACCAGTAGTTCTGGTGTGGAGTTACACACACACACACACATTTCATAGGAAAATCAAAGACATGCAGCGCGTGTTGTGAGTGTGTGCATAGGGAGCAAAGCAGGAAGTAGACATGTCCCTGCAGGAGAAATGTAAAAATGTGAGGTTTGTATTAGAAACGACGATAAAAGAGTGAACTTACGGGATGTTGAACAGCAGCTCCTCATCTGCATCACTTTCCACAAACTGGAGGAGAGAGAGTTTCTGCATATTCATTTCATTTTAGAGAAGGTTACCTTCATTTCAGTCAAGTTAAATAACAACGAGCAACTGCCTTGAGATGGAGCAGACTATAAGCAGACAATTATGCAGTGACTTTATAGTATATATATCATTTAGTCTTTAAGTTATGATTTCAGTTGAGCACACTGTGGTATTTAATACCGTATATGTTTACCCATGTTGTGTATTTTTCCTGTAATATGGCTGCATGAGATGGACTAGTTCAAATCAAGATTAAAATATCATGGAAACATTTTTTTTTTCAGGTAACTTAATTCAAATAAAGTTACATTTATTTTATATTGTAAGATTTTGAATTTTTTTAACGCTGCAGGCTTCAGTTATGGAGATTGAAACAAACGTTTTGATACGTTTTAGTTTAAAAAGGATAAAATACACGGTTTACTTAAGTCCCCGGGTAATGGGCAACTATTGGGGATCCCAGTCATCAAACCTCGGTTTGTTAGCCAGCGGAGCTTCACGGAACCCTCCTCCCCGCACAGCTGCACTCGCTGGCGGCACACAGGCAGCCAGCACCCCGGTGCTCTGCCGGTCTGTTCCCCACCGGTCCGCGGCGCCTACGGGCGGTTACCTTGTCCCGCTCGGTGCGCTTGTCCCACGGCTTGAACACCAGCCTGCCGTCGCCCTCCCGGCTCTCGTTCAGACACTGCAGCTTGTCCAGGTCGATCCGCCGGTACAGTCCGTACTCCAGGCCCCGCTCCGCCGGCTCGTGCTCGCCTTCACACCCACAGCCGTCGCCGTGACCGTGACCGTGGCCGTGACCGGACATGCTGGAGCTGGAGTCGGTGCTTTTTGTCACAAACTGCCCGCAGAGACACCGGAGGCACCTCTGAGCCACAGGGACTCTCCAGAGACACGGCGAGTTTCACTCTAAACGTCCAGTGTTTTCTGTTGTGTCATGTGATACACAAATATAATACTTCCGGGTTAAAATTCTTCAAAGTTTCAAAATAAAACACGACGACTAACCGTTTTCATTGAAAACATATATATTGCAAATGAAGAAAATTCCAGATTTATTTAAGCTCTGATAAAGAAAAATCCTACGTCTTGATAGGTAGGAAAGAGTTTGATTTGTGACCTCATTTCCTGATATTTCCACAATTTGATTTTTTTTGTTATTTACTTCCACCTATGATGCGTCACTTTATTAACTCATTTTGGTAGTATTCACATTGAACTGACACAGCTTAAATAAGTCTTGATGGTTTTATGCTTTATTTTATAGAGGAGGGGGAAAAAAATCTCTGAACAAGCTTATAGTTGAACATTACATACTATGTACATTATCAAAATGCAACTGTATTATTGTATTAAATTGTAATGACTATTTGGTCCACAGACACATTACTGTATCTTTGTGGTGTGTCCATTTGTGTATTTATGGATACAGTAATTAAATGGTTTTACTTTGAAGACGACCAGATCTAGCTCAAACTTTAACTATTGAACATGTCAAATCCTGTAAGGTGAAAAATTCGCCACAGATACCAGCACACACACACAACAAACACACACACACACACACACACACCAGCTTAAAGGGCAAAAAGTCAATTTTAATAAAAATGACCATATAACATTTGTTAAAATCTAATAAAATTACAGTTTTTCATCTACTTCCTTTAGGGCCCGAGTTGTGGGGTGCCAAGTCCCAGTAAATAATATAAGTAATAAATACAATTCATCAACATTGTAGATTTCATTGTAGCTCCAGACGTCCAACAACATTTCCTCCTTATTATTTTCCTCATTTTGGTTTTTGCTTCCTGCAGCCTCGTCAGGACTCAGAGCTATTTGTCACAGTGAAGCAGAAATAAACAGCAACGTGCACATTTGACAGCAGGGAAACATGATCTAATGCTGCAGGAAGTTTGAAACCAGACCACAATGGTGTTTGTGCAGTTCGATGACCTCGTCTGAGCCCCCACACGGTTAAAAATGCACAAGGCAAAACACGTCAGGTTCCTCGTGTTTTGTCTTTCTAAAAAGCTTTGACCAGCCAGATGACGTCAGGTGGAGTCCAACAGGCATCATACAGTTAAAGGACGAACCAAAGTGTGTGTTTCCTGATGTTCTGGATCATTCCCTCACGAGTGAAACAAACAACAGTGATTTTTTTTGTTTGTTTTTCTGTGCAGAGATCCCTTCAAAACGATTCTCCTGGAGAAATTGGGGGGGAGAAAAAAAAAGTTTGTGTCCTTTGTTTCCTGTATATGCTGACACTGACGTCCACTGGTCGTAGTTTAAATACTTAAAAGACAAAACAGATTTTATAATTTAAATAGAAAAATGCCACCAAACGTTCATATGTTTGGTTCATAAACATGATGGTGTGTGGGGTGTGTGTGTGTGTGTGTGTGGTGGAGGGGTCTCCAGTAAATCTGAAACATAAATTTAAAAACATGTTTGAAATAAAAAAAGAAGTACATTCAGTCTCTTATCTTATCGACGGGAGAATCTGTTCTTGAATGCTTTGATAGTTTTGGCCATCATGGGGGCGATTTCTGCCAGAACACAAACCACAAAACAACAAATGAGACATTCATTACCTCCGCAAACATCGGTAGCTTCCCTCCGATGGTGTCACCGTTGATACATTCATGCTAGCATACGTTGGAGTACCGTAATTAATCAGAAAACACTCAGTCCCTGAAAGCTGAGACTAGTCAAATTGCTGTCATTGTCATTCACAAGGAAACAGAGTGAATGGGATTACCGTAATGACAGCAACATGGCTGCTGTCAACTTTCAGGAACCGACGGGCCTTTTTCTCCTTCTTCACACCAGGTAGAGGAACCCAGTGACAGTCAGCTTTCACAAACTTTTCAATGTTTTCTGATGCGCAAATAGTCGTGTAATTACGGTACTCCAAAGTACGCCTGCGTGAGTGCCACAGTAAAAGGGTTCAAAAGATTCTCCGAGCTCACACACACTTACTTTTGACCTGTGGTTTGTCGCGGGGCGGCGTGTCCTCCTGCTGCTGCCCCCCCCACGAAGGGAGCAGAGGAACGCGACACGCTGGGAGGGGGGTTTTGATGGGAGGACGAGGAGGACGAGGAGTTGGTGTGAACTGGCCTGATTCTGAAAGGAGACATGAGGTCATGAAGATCATTCATAATATTAAAATAATATTTCCACGTGTGCCTAAAAATAATTATAGTCGCAACAACTCAAATCGTGATTTGATCCCCAATGTCCCACTGACTTGATGGGGGGCGGCGGCGGCAGTGGAGGCTGTCGAGGAGCCGTCAGTGGTGCCAAACCTCTCCTGCCGGCGGCGGACGTCACGCGGTGGCTTAGCGACAGAGTTCACAAACGCCATCTTAACCTGCCGCCCTGCCGACGACAACAACAACAAGACGAGGCCCGGTTTAGGACCTCCTGATCAAACTTGTCAGCAGGTTGGTCTGAGCGGGGTCGCACCTTTGGGCTTGTTGGCGTGTGCAGAGCTGATGTTCTGGGTCAACATGCGGAGCCGCGCCTCGCGCTCGTCGTGCAGCCTCAGGTACATCTCCCGCCAAGACTCGTACTCCTGCGGCGACTCGCGCTTAAAGTCACGCTGACAATGACGCATCCACAGCTCGTCAGAGTCCTCAGTGAACCACTGGGACGAGAACGAGGCAGGAAGTTACAGGAAGTCCAGAAGGCGTGAAGTCTCCCGCTGTGACGTGCGTTGTGCGTGTGCGTGTGTCACCTGGTTGCTCTGCTCAATGCGATACAGCTGCTCTGGAGTGCATCGCTCCAGAACTGGCTCCAGGATCTCAAATGGAACTCCACCCACTTCAGCGATGGCTGAAAGCACACGGACACTCACTATCACATCTGAGCACTGTGCGTTATCCATCTTCACGTCCCAGACGGGTGGAGCTCACCAGAGCAACTATCCAGATGGAAATAAAATCAAACGCGCCAATACTGGAACACATATACATGTGATTAACATCTGGATATGAAGCCGTTCAAAAGTGTACGTGGATGAACGGCAGCTTTTGGCTCAGAGGGTTACAAACACCTATGTGTTCCAGAGCGCTACGGCGCCATCTGCTGGAGGCTATAAGCGTTACTCACAATCAATGTTGTTCTGCAGCACGCGGATGCACTGCTCGTACAGAGTCATCATTCTGGGCAGGTAGGACGTCTTCGACCCAGAGTAGACCACCATCTTTGAGTTGAATCGCTTCCCGGTGAACCCGGCGTCCTCCTCATCGTTTAAGACGGGAACTGGAAGAGGGAGGGACAAACCATCACGGTGGGGGCAAAAATACAGTTTGCGCCAACACCCAAACTGAGTTGAACTGGCAAAATAAAATCTTTAGAAACATCTAGAATACAAACAGCTGGAGACAATGAACATGTGGACGACTCCTCATCAATAAACTGACTCATTCCATTTAACACTCAATGGGATACTAGTATGTACTCAGTCAACTGTACATACACAGGTTTGGGAAGTCTGTACCTTTCCGTCTCTGGGGGGACAGGGGTGTGAGGTCGATGGAGGGCAGCGGTCTGTAATTGGGCTGAATCGCTGGCAGAGGGATTTCCGGAAGAGTCGGAACGGCTTCCACCACCTGCTGAGACACACGCACTGACATCAGCCCGCCATTCACCGCTCGCACCAGATGAGAGCTTCTTACCCGTTTGCGTTTTTCCGGTTTTTCCGGCGCACCCGACCCGGAGCCTGAATGTGACCGCTTGGTGCTCTGAGTGCCGTTGGTTTTGCTCCCTTTGGAGGAGGAGGAGGAGGCGGCAGGCTGCGTGGTGCGTGTGTGATGGGAAGACGACACGGAGGCGGGGGAAGAGTGAGACAGACGACTGTGTGAGGAGGAAGAGGACGGTGGCTTCTTCTTCTTCTTGATGGCCGTCGGGGCGTCGTATGTGAGGAAGGATTCAAAGGACATGGTGGGCGTCTCAAAGACCTCCTCTTCGTCCTTGACAGGCGAGTCCCTGGCTGCTCGCGGTCTCCCTGGCGACAGAGAGGCAAACACAATGAGCCTTTGCTGGGCGCTGACTTTTTCTGTCAGCGAACACACACCCTTACCATCGTCTCCTCCTCTCTTCTTCTCCTCCCTCCTGCTCTCCGACTTCCTGCTGTGCTTGGCAGAAACCTTCTGGAGCGGACTCCGTTCTCTCTCTGCGCCTCGGTTCTTCCCCTCGCTGCCGCCGCCGCTCATCTGCACGTGCCGCTGCGGCTCGTCCCTGTTTCGGTCTTTGTTGGGCTTTGTGTGTCGGGGCTCTTTTCGGGGAGGAGGAGGGGGAGGGCTGGGCTCGGGGCTCTCGTACTCGTCGGACTGGTAGCGTTGAGGTGAACTGTACCGCTCGTGCTGTGGAGGCGAGGGAGAGTAGTTTGTGTGATAGCCCTTCTCCTCCTCCTCCTCCTCCTCCTCCGCCTCCTCCTCCTCCTCCATGTAGGAGGGCTCTTCCTCGGGGGAGGGCTCACGGGCACGTCTATGACCAGTCTCTGAGCCTCGGAGGTGTGTGTTTGAGCGCGATGCGTCTTTAGTGGCGTGGATGCTGGCAGGTCTGTTGTTAGAACATAAACGTACATTTCATGTGTCAACGTCCCCGACAGCTTTGTAAATATTAGAAACATTCATATCACAGGAAATTCAGAGAAAAAAACAACATGAGCATTTTTAAATTAACAAGCAAAACGATCCAGGACAGGAGACACATTTATGTAATTATCTAGCTAACAAAACGGAACCTTCCAGACGACTTTCTGCTCAAATGAAATGAATGAAATGCAATGTTTGATTTCCACTCAACCAGAAGGCAGAGTTACAGTGGGATGAACTCTCTTACTCTCTTTCCTGATAAAACACCAGACAAACAGGAACAAGTGTGTGAATGTGAAACAAGAAGCATTAGCTCATACCTATCACACACACGAGTTTAATCTCGCCCCCTCGACCTCGTCTGCTTTATTTCACCGACACAGAACATTTAACGATCCCTGCACAGAACGTGTCTGTCTCTCCTGCACCGCTACGAGACGTTCTCATGCTTGTTATTGTTTGAATAGATTGATAACAGCTGTCCTCTTTCTCTCTCTCTCAACACATCCTTCTATTACGTCAGAAACTTTCTCTGCACATTATCAGCTCTGGAAGCGTAAATTCAGTGTGTTGAAGCTGCAAACACACACGGCGCACATGCCGACACAGCGTGTTTTACTCTGAAGAGTCATCAGAGAACACAAACCGATGCCGACGCCGCTGAGGGGGAAAGAGAAGGAAAGGGAAGTTCACGGCAACAGAACAGAACACGGCTGCAGAACGAACGTACCTGTCTGCAGACTGAGGGACCAGTTTCTTCCATTTGGCCACGAGGCTTTTGGCCACATCTGCAGCTACTTCATGTTTCCTAAACGAGTTCACAGTCTTCCCGACTCCAGTTTCCTGCGAGATGAGGAGAGTGAGTGATCACGCGTGCGGGATGTAAGACCATGGACGGAACTTGTGGGGTGGGTGAGGAAGAGTAAGACTGGATTGTTGGTGAATATTTTAAAATTCAAAAACAAAAATGAAAGTCAGACAGTCAGACCTCTGATTTGTCGTAAACACTCTGCAGCTCGTCGGCGTCACTGGACTAAATGATCAAACATGTGACCCCACATGGAGGCCATGTTCTTACCACCAGAATGTCCACAGTCATTGGAAGCTCCCCGAGACGTTTCAGAGTCTTCAGCAGCTGGGAGAGAAAAAGAAAACGTCATTAATGGTATTAAATAAATATTTTACAAGACATATGGAGAAATGAAGGAGGTTGTGCAAAATGCATAAAATACAAATATCTAGAATTGGCTTGGGACATTTGAGAGAGATTAAATGATAATAGTACATCACACGAAGAACAAAATATTTCCAAAAATAGGAACAAATTGGTTGTACAATCAGATATTCAGAGGTCACACTCGTGCTGTTGTGTCTGTAGTAAGTGTTAACGTAAATGTAATTGTATTTATCATTTTATCAAAGTCTCAATGACCCAACAAAGGGAAATATGTTTCGTTCTGTTTGATGAATACTGATAAGAACTGAGAACAAACTAAAACATTGACTTGAACTGAGCAGCAGCTCTTATTCAGGCGGATAGTTCATAGTTTAATGCAGACTTGGTGGGGGACACTGGAATTATTTATCTCTTCTTCACTTTGTGGCTTCACTTCAACTCCACAATCAAACAGCTGCTTTTGTTTTGAAAAGCCTGTCTGTCTCCAGCATTAACAAAGGGGGGGTCGTGAATGTCCGTTTCAACGCTTCCGAATGTCAGTTTTCTTTGAAAATGTGCCCACAGTGCCTGGGTGTTTCACTGGAACCCAAAGTGAAGTTGGAACACCTTCAGCTCCTCACCTGAGGCCCAGAGCCGAAGCTCCGGCCGACGGGACGACTGGCTCAATGCTAGTTAGCTCGGCGGCTAACCGCGACAACGGCCCGGAGTTGCGTGAAATGATGAAATGACACCGTGGTTCGTGTGTTCATGTTATAAGTGACAACGTGTGTGTGAGGGCTGCTTGTGAATCCAGCTGACAGCTGTTTGCTTTAGCTGAGATTTCCGTCAACCGGTTACCGTTATTGTCATAAGTTAAAACCTCTCCATTGCAGTGACGTTCCGGATGATGCCTTCACGTGTTATTGGACGTGTTAGCACGATGGACGATTCGTTCGTTCATCGTGACCTGTGATAATCAACATGCACGATAATAAACTCAACGTCTTCTCATAACTTTCACCTGTCTCCTGGCTGTGTGAAAGCTCACAGACGTGTACCAGTATACGTTTGGGTTTGTTTGTTTTTTTAATACGTTGTTAAGGGTGCGAGAATTTGTATAATGTTTACTGATTAAAGCAGTTTAAAGAATGAGCTATTCTGAAGGATGTTAATTTGTCAAAAGTGTGGATTCACCGTCATATCGGCCATTTAATGCTTCAGTTTGACCGTCAAACAACTCATAACAATGAGCAGTCTGATTTTAAAAAATAAACGCTTCAATCTAATTGCTGAAACACATTTTACTGGCTTTGATCATTACAACAAAGTATGAACGTGTTGTTACTGTTGCAGTACATTCATGTCACTTGATTCAATAATACAGATAACAGGAGTTAAACTTACTGCGTTATGTATTCTTATTTATGTATCTATATTGTTTCTATGATGACGAACACTGAAGTAGAGTTATTCAGTTCAGTTTATATCATTTACCAGGGCTGCAACATGTGGCTGCAGACGTTCCAGGAATTAGTTCATCTATATTTCATAACCAAAATCAGTTCAACGTAACGTTCCGGCGATAGTTCTCATAACCCGGAGCTCGGAGACGGCACGTAAATGCAGCATTTAAAACCCGTTGCGACTTTCAGGACCTGCCGCGGCCCTCGGCTTCTTTCTACGCTGCGGAGTCAAACCATCGCCTAACGGCAAATGTTCGCCAGTTTAAAAGAAATAATCCGTGTCCGTCTTTATCCGGACACTCGTTACCTTTCGCGGCTCCGGACTCTCCAGGAGTCGGGACTGAAGTCTGTCCACTGTTTCCAGCAGCTCCGCCGCCATGTTTACTGCTGGCAACCTGTCGCCCGGAAGCGACTTCATGGAGAGTGACGAGATGGAAACGGAGGTTCCGCTCGTTTCTGGTTCCGACTGCAAAAACAAAACGCGTGTCAGTCACTATCATGTCCGAAATAACAGAATTATTAATAATAAAACCGTTGAAATGTCGAGGGGATATTGGAAGAAAATTGCTGAAGAACGATTTACAAATGAGTCCCAAAGGCGGAAATACGTCACAGCAACACAGCTGACAGCACACGCACAAAGCACCTGTTTACGTCGGTGACAACGGCGCAGGTTGCGTCATTTTGATTTGTGTTTATTCATTCATTAAAAAAAAGAAACATGGTGAAAAGTGCTACAGTTCAACGGTTTTATTGCAGCTTCCACCACCCCAAACACTGATCCTCCCAAAAAAAAATTTAAAAAATAACAATAATAACATAAGATTCTATGGTATTTTTATCATCCACTGGAGGCACGAAGGTCAATAGATTCAGATTTAACTTGGCTGAAGTTGCTTAAATTAAAACCTGATTCCACTTTTGTCCACTTGGGGGCAGCAGATCAATAACAAAATAGTAAGTACTGTATATAAATAGTCTGAATGACTGATCGTGTTGCTGAATGAGTAAATATCATTTCATTCTGCTTTCAGTTGTTTAATACATTATTAAATACATTGTCTTGCAAAGGCTGACATACTTCATAACGTTTAGCAAAACTGTTGTATTTCTTGACATATGTGACAATATCAACATCTTTTCACAGAAAGGATGCATTGTAACTCCAAAATGAATAAGAATTGACACTGAAGTAACAGGAAAATGGCCTCTGACCATTCATACATCTTGATCCATGTTCAGATCTTGTATTTAAACCTGATTAAGGTGATTTCAGTGAAATGTGTCATTTCATCAGCTCAGAGCAAATGTGTTCATTAGAAACCACACATAGTAACTGTAATGGGATATAGGATTTAAAAAGCTGCAGTTCTATGCAGATACTGGAAAATAAGTTTCTATTTGTTCCTTCTGCAGCTGGGTACGTTCATGTAGTCAACATCAGTCACCATGATCAGCAGCTGATAAATCTGTGAATTCACTCGCACACACTAGACTGGTGAGGATGCCAAACCTGAATGTCATGAGGGTGAGAAGGCCTCTGGGGATATTTTCAGAGGGGGTGTCTGTATTTGGACATGGAGGCAGCGCTGCAGGGTTGGGGAGGGTACTGTCCATACCACGTCACAGCCGTGGGTTTGATTCCCCCTCCAACACTCACACACACGCACACACACACACACACACACACACACGTGGAACCCTCGTAGACTGACGGAAGGGACGAAGCAAAGAGGAACCTGTGAGGACATCAACAAATTGAAAGAACGACAAGAACGTGCGAGGAAAGAAAAGGAAGAAGAACAGGTAAAAAAAAACAAACAAAAGTCAACTCTCAGGAGCTTAAAAAACATTTGATCAAACACCTGACACACACCAGCGTCAAGACGTTAGCACACAGAAAAACAGAGGCCATGTCTGTGAACTGCTGGATGTAACGTTAACCTGGGCCGTGTGTGTGTGTGTGTGTGTGGAGGGGGGGTCATTTCATCTGTTTCCAGTCCTTAACTCAGCAGCTATAAATACCCTGATGAGATATGTAAAGGAACTCAGCCTGTGTGTGTGTGTGTGTGTGTGTGTGTGTGTGTGTGTGTGTGTGTGTGTGTGTGTGTGTGTGTGTGTGTGTGTGTGTGTGTGTGTGTGTGTGTGTTTACATTAGTTTGGACAGAATTCCAGAATTCCAGTTTAATGTGGTTAATAGAGTCAGTGCATCACAATACAAGAACTTTGTACCTTCACATGTAAAGATGGAAACGAAAAATGGACAACACAAACACAAAGGTATTTTTTTTATGGTCAGCAGGTTGTTGATGGATGATGGATGAGCAGAAAATCCCTGAAAACCAAACCGGATGTTTACACCATCATGTCGTGACACTTTTGTATTGTCGTCTCTAACGCTGACTTCATTGCAACATTGTTAAACAAGGATATTGAACACATCTGTGATTTGCAGAAATAGTAGCAAACTAATTCAACTCATGTTAAAAGACATGTAATCTCATGAACAAGTCAAAGTTTTTTTCGTCTGTGAGCTGTGTCACTAAACTCTTCTGCTCCTGAACGCACCCCGGCTGGATCAGCCTCTGTGTTGAGGGAAACTTTGCGCCACATATTCTCCTTTTCAGTTCTTTCAGCGTCCTACTTTGTGCTGAGACGGCTGTAACAGTAAGTCAGCGTCAGGAATGTTCCTCTTAACACTCACGATTTTATATAACCACTTCATCATTGTAAATATGTACATCATCGGGTCGTCTGATATTAATGTGCTTGACCCCAGTAAGCTGCCATGACCTCACAAGTACATCAGATTCCCTCTGTGACACTCGTCCTTCCTCGCCGGGCGTCTGAACTTGGCTGTTTTTAAATAGCACAACATTGGCTCCACACATGGACATGCTGGGACAGGACGCAGAGCGCAGCTGCTGCCGCTGTCACGCGATGAAGACGAGGCCCGCAGACAGCTCACGTCCAGAGAAGAGTCTCCACGCCGTCGGTCACAAACCATTCAAACATTCATATTCATGTTTGGGATTTTAAACCTCTGGCAGCGTGTCAGATAAACCAAACACGTGCTTCATCTGACACGCTTGAGCAGCATGAAAATAGTCAGAAACATCTGGGATCAAGGTTAGAGAGCAGCTGCTGAGCTGACACGCACACAAACAATCATTATCATCATCATAACTACTTCATCATTCAACATTGCACCACTGTTGTTATTATTATTATTAGGGTTATTATTTTTCACCTGAAAAAGTAATTTGTTTTTAGGTATTTATAAATGTTTACTTGAAATAAGCAGAATAATTTAGTGGTACAAGTTTTTTATGCTCTAATGTTGTACATATTATATTGTATATTATGTATATATAATAATATATACATACATAATATTGTATATTATAATGTAATATTGTAATTAAAAAAAGGGAAAAAAAACACTTGTTCCACTGGCAGACTTTCCTACTTTTTTTAAGTGAAAATTTGCTTGAAACAAGCGACAATTGTCTAGAAATAAAAGAAACTACAAATTAGACATTTTGGTCAGAAACAAGACAAGTATTCTTAGTAAGACTTTGAATCTGAAGCTTTCACTACCAGGGTCAGGGTGAATGAATGATCCGTTCAAAACCTGAATCTGCTCAATTCCTCGGTCTTCGCTGTCTCATTCGACCGTTTACACACTTCGAACACGCCGGGGGTCAGAGGGTTTGGACAAACTGGAGCTTTCTGCCCTGACTGTGTTTCAGGTGCTGACGACCCAACGGGAACCACCAGCACAAGTGGCAGGAAATCGGCGCCGATCCACGTCGGCAAACGTTGGGGACTTATTTTGTTGATCGGTTGGAGCGTGAGCAAGTGAAGCAGCGTCCTCGTCAGTCCAGAGGTCAACCGGGTGAACGTAGACTCAGCACAAGACCATGGCGCCCAAGAAGAAGGTCTCCCGCCAGAAGAAGGTGACCTCTGACACCGTCTCGCCAGTCGCCATGGAGACCAGCCCGACGCCGCTGAAGGTGGAGCGGCGCGGCGACGGTGTGGTGGTGCTGGAGAGCGGGGTGAAGAAGATCGAGCAGATGGCGGCGCTGGACATCGCTCAGCTCAACAGCCTCAACCTGCCGCTGCCACCGCCCGTCATCAAGCCCGGGGAGAGAGGCCTGGGCCTGGGCAGCGAGCTGACGCGCCCCCTGCACGGCAGCGCCCTGCTGGAGGAGCTCAGCAAGATGCGTCAGGAGAAGTAGGTTCCATCTTCTTACAGCACAAGAACATTCTCTGGAGTACTGTAATTAGGTGAATTTTTTAAAACCAAAATCCAAAAACGGTTCCTGAAAGTTCAGAAGTGTCCCTTTCCATCCAAGTTGCTGCCATTACGGTAATAACTGACAGCAACATGGCAGTTGTCAACTTTAAGGAATGGTGTGATGACACCGTGGCGTGTCACAGTAAGAAGGTTGGGTTCCTGTCGGTGTGGCGTTGTTTCGTGGGTTTCCTCTGGGTACTCCAGCTCCAGTGAACTGGTTGCTGTAAATCGCCCGTAGTGCGTGTGCGACTCGTCCCGGGTGTGACCCACAGTTGACCTGTTGACAGCGGGGGCGTTCTCCAACCAGCGCCTTCACTGTGAACACGGCGTGCCGTGACCTGACCCCCCAGGGACAAATGAGGTTTGTTGAACCGACGTGCTCAGGTCATCAGGGCTCCGTCTCTCCAGGTTCCTCACCGATCTGGAGTTGGGCTGTAAGACAAAGGCCTTTGACGTCCACAAGCTGGTCATTTCGTCCGTGAGTCAGTACTTCAGAGAGATCCTGGCCAAAGACCCCGACATGAAGCGCCTGGAGCTCCCGTCCCTCTCGCCTCTCGGTACGAACCACAAGTCACCGGTCACATGTCACACAGACAATAACGGTATAACGTGTATTCGTATGATAATATTCGTCCGTTCGTCAACCTGTAAACAAACTGGATCCCGGTTCAGTCGGACACAAACGATGAAGAAGGTCCCAGGCTTCTCTCTATGTGGTGTTTTCCTGCTCTCCCTGTGTCTGTGTGGGTCCTCTCCAGGTACTCCATCTTCCTCCCCCCTCCAGCAGCATGCTGAGGTTATCTGGTCCCTGTGAATCCCCCGTAGGTGTGAATGTGAGCGTGAATGGCCGTCTGTCCTTCAGCTGGTGACTGGTTCAGGTTGGACCGAAGACAGGTAACTGGGATCAGCGGAAGAAGATGGACGGACGGACGGACGGACGGACAAATGAATGACTGGACGTTCAACACAACTTCTTGATCTCACCCAAAGCCTCCTCAGCAGCCATTCTTCTTCTTCTTCTTCTTCCTCTCCAACAAAGTTTGTTTTTCTTCTAATCAAATGTCTCAGGTCTGGCCAACGTCATCACCTTCGCCTACCTGGGTCGTGTCCACATGTCCCTCTACACCATCGGCTGCACCGTCTCGGCCGCCGCCACCCTGCAGATCCCGCAGCTCCTCAAGATGTGCATGGACTTCCTGCTCGCCGAGCTCAACGTGCAGACCTGCGTGTACATCTGGAACATCGCCGCCGCCTACAGCCTGCTGCCCGTGTGCGACGCCGCCCGCCGCTTCGTCCTGGAGAACTTCCTGCAGTTTGCCGAGACGCCGCTGTTCACCCAGCTGACCCTGGAGCAGCTCTCGGCCTTCCTGCAGGACGACGCGCTGGTGTTGCCCTCCGAGGTCGCTGCATTCCGGGTGAGAGGTCAAACCGCTGTTTGTTCGTCCATTTAACTCTGACGGATCGGCGAGGACGCGTCAAACCCGTCGCTGTGGCCTTCCGGCTATTTCCATGCGGGCGTAAAATCAGAGGCCGCAGCAGCTGCTCCGAGCCGAACACGGATCCTGAGTTTGAGCAAATCCCCAGAGAGCAGAAACAGCTGAGGGGGCAGAGAGGTGATATTTATAACCAGCTGATGTGACTCTTTCTTCGGGGGCCGCGGCATTTGAGAAGCAACTTGTCTTTTACAAAAACATCAAATGCTCAACAGCTACGAAGGGAGAAAGTCTGAGGATCTTCTTCTTCTTCTTCTTTCGGCTTTGTCCCTCTTCAGGGGTTGCCACAGCGAATCACCGATTTCCATCTTTCCCTGTTCTCTGTATCCTCTACTCTGACTCCAACTACCTCCATGTCCTCCCTCACTGCATCTATAAACCTCCTCTTTGACCTTCCTCTCTGTCTCCTACCTCCAACTCCATCTCTAACATTCTCCTACCAATGTATCCACTGTCCCTCCTCTGCACATGTCCAAACCATCTCAATCTAGCCTCTCTAGCTTTTTCTCCTAACCTTCCTGTCTGTGTTGTCCCTCTGATGACCTCATTCCTAATCCTGTCCATCCTGGTCACTCCTAAAGAGAATCTCAGCATCTTTAACTCTGCCACCTCCAGCTCTGCCTCCTGTCTTCTGCCTATCTCTAGTGTCTCTAAACCATACATCATAGCTGGTCTAACCACAGTCCTGTAAACCTTTCCCTTCACCTTAGCTGAGACTCTTCTATCACAAATCACTCCTGACACTTTTCTCCAGCTGTTCCACCCTGCCTGCACCCTATTCTTCACTTCTCTTCCACAGTCTCCACTACTCTGCACTGTTGATCCTAAGTACTTAAACTCCTGCACCTTCACCACCTCTGCTCCCTGTAACCTCACTCTTCACTGGTCTCCCTTTCATTTATGCACATATACTCTGTCTTGCTACGACTGACCTTCATTCCTCTTCTCTCCAGAGCAAACCTCCACCTTTCTAGGTTCTCTTCCAACTGCTGCCTACTCTCACTACAGATCACAATGTCATCTGCAAACATCATAGTCCAGGGAGACTCCTGTCTGACCTCATCTGTCAACCTATCCATAACCAAAGCAAACAAGAAGGGGCTCAGGGCCGATCCTTGATGCAGTCCTACCTCTACCTTGAAGTCTTCTGTCCTTCCAACAGCACACCTCACCACTGTTCTACTACCTTCATACATGTCCTGCACCAAGCCAACATACTTCTCTGACACTCCTGACTTCCTCATACAAAACCACAATTCCTCTCTTGGCACCCTGTCATATGCCTTCTCTAAATCTACAAAAACACAATGCAGCTCCTTCCTACCTTCTCTGTACTTCTCCATCAGCATCCTCAGTGCAAATATTGCATCTGTGGTGCTCTTTCTAGGCATGAAACCATACTGCTGTTCACAAATCTCCACTTCCTGTCTCAACCTGGCTTCAACTACTCTTTCCCAAACCTTCATGGTATGGCTCATCAACTTTATCCCTCTGTAGTTACTACAACTCTGTACATCACCCTTCTTGGATGAGTTAGTCAAACTTCATGCTTGTTTGAGCTCAGGTTTCACACTCTGAAGGAAAAAAAAAACACCAGAAAGTTGTTGTTTCTTGGTGAAAACTGAATCTGCATTTAAATTTCATCTCCAAGAATCGGAAAAAACACCCTCCAGCAGGAGTTACCCGGTGTTGGTTGCTAGCCAACTACAACGGAACGACATTCCCACTGACGACAAATAAAACCGTTGTAATACTGACAGATAAGAGCTACTGACGCCATATTGGTTTCTGAGCTGAGTCACAGGTCAGCTGTCCGAGTTCAGGGGGTGTTCCGTTTGCAACTTCCTGTCTGAGCAACCGAACAACTGAAAAATGTGTGTTAATGACTCAACATTGCCTCTTGAGGCACCAAATGGAATGACGTCTCGCTCTCTCTCCAGCTCACCATGAAGTGGCTCGACTTCGACGTCACCCGTCAGGCTCACGCCGCCGAGCTCCTCTCCCACATTCGCTTCGAGACCATCCGGCCAGCGAGCTGGTGAGCCAGATCCAGCCGGTTCCCCGCATGATGCTGGACCCTCAGTGTCACCGCCTGCTGGTGGGCGCCATGAACTACCACCTGCTGCCCTACCAGCAGAACACCCTCCAGTCCAGACGCACCCAGGTCCGCGGCAGTCAGCAGACCCTGCTGACCGTCGGAGGGCGTCCGTCCCTCACGGAGCGAGCTCTAAGCCGCGAGGTCAGAGCGTCCACCCGGTGTGCTCGCGCTCAAAGCGAAAGCCCTCGGTAACACCTCATCGACCTTTGACCCCGGTTTCCAGGTACTGTGGCGGGACCCTCGGGAGGGAGGGGCCGCCTGGCGCCATCTTTCCCAGCTGCCGGCGAAGAGCTTCAACCAGTGCGTGGCGGTGATGGACGGCTTCCTGTACGTGGCCGGCGGAGAGGATCAGAATGACGCTCGCAACCAGGCCAAGCACGCCGTCAGCACCCTGAGCAGGTAGGAGCACCCGGAGGTGGACTCGTTTCCCGCTGGAGTTCGAGTGGTGACGCGGCCTCTGCGCTCCTCAGGTACGACCCTCGCTTCAACACCTGGCTCCACCTGGCCAGCATGCGCCAGCGCCGCACCCACTTCTCGCTGTCGGCCAGCGGCGGACGCCTGTTTGCCATCGGCGGGCGCAACGTGGAGGGTCTGCTGGCCACCACCGAGAGCTACCTGCCCTCGGCCAACGCCTGGCAGATGCGCGCGCCCATGGAGGTGCCGCGCTGCTGCCACGCCAGCGCCACCCTGCCCTCCGGGGACGTCCTGGTGAGCGGCGGCTACATCAACTGCGCCTACTCGCGCTCGGTGGCGTGCTACAACGTGGAGACGGACACCTGGACGGAGAGGGCATCGATGGAGACGCCCCGCGGCTGGCACTGCTCCGCCACGCTGGGAGGGAAGGTGTACGTGGTGGGGGGAAGCCAACTGGGGCCCGGCGGCGAGCGGGTGGACGTGACCACCGTGGAGGTGTTCTCCCCGGAGAGCGGAGGGTGGAGCCGCGCCGCCTCCCTGCCGCTGGGCGTGAGCACCGCCGGTCTGTCGCCGCTGTCCGACAAGCTGTACCTGATGGGAGGCTGGAACGAGGCCGAGAAGCGCTACAAGGCGGCCGTGCAGACGTACGACCCGGCGACAGACAGCTGGTCCACGGCGGAGGACCTGCCCGAGCCCACGGTGGGCGTGTCCTGCTGCGCGCTGTCCCTGCCGCCACGCCACGCCCCACGGCGGCAACAGCACCGCAACACCCCCGCCCACGAAGACCAGCAGCAGCAGCAGCAGGGGGCCAAGAACCGCAGCAGGGAAAACAGCATGGCGCCATCCCAACGCGTCACAGCGTAGAGAGCAGAGGCGGGGACTATTGGATGGTCTGGAGAACATCTGGACCACGTCTGGTCTTTCTCAGTGACCATTAATTTAGACGAGTTTAAAGGACGAGGACAGAATTGGACAAAACCGATGTAAACCGATGAGATGTAGCAGCAAGTTTTAATCAGTAAAATCTAAATTAGATAATCTAAGACACAATTCGATCTAAATCCCATGAGCGTACTGAACGAGGGCTCGACCGGTCGCAGGTGCCCAGCGGGCGAGTTAGCGATGGAGAACAGGAGGAAGTTGAAGTCGGGCAGGTGGAGGTGGAGAAAGAGAACAGCAGCAGGCTGTTTAAGAGGGTTTGGGCTGTAAAGACGTCACTGTGAATCCACCGGAGGTGTGTGTATAATCGTGTATTATAGAGGTGTGTGTGTGTGTGTGTGTAGCTGTGAAAATAAGCGGGTATGTGCGGACCGTGTGAATGAGTGTGTGTCTGCTTTAGGAAAGGAGCCATTCACTTTCAATTTATTCAGTAACTCATTTTTCATTCACCCTTCATCATGTCAAATAAGCCAGTTTATTTATTGGAGGTTATTTTTCAGACGTAGTGTAGAAGAAATATCTAAAGTAAATGTAAAAAAAAAAGGATGAACACATTTAAGTGGATTAAAGGGTGAATCAGTGACAAGCGAATCCTAAAAAAAATGTACTCAATTAAAAAAAAAAGCTTTGAGTCAGACAATTACCGGAAAATACTACATAATTCAAGCTATATCAGGTTAAAAACAGGCTGTGTGAGGACTAATATCTGGAACTCATTCAAACTCAAGCCTCCACGTAAAGAACCAGTGAGATTTAAGTTCGCAGAAAAATTAACGTGGTTTTTCTCCTCCTGACGACAACGTGGTTGTTGGGTTTCACTGAATAAAACTAATCTGATCCAACCCCCCTGATTCTGTTTCATTTATCTACAAAGGACTTCAAATGGGGCCTACGGCTGAACTCAGCAACGGAACATTAAAATGAAATGGAATTAAACATTTTGATGTAAAAATAAGTCAACGAGTTAGTGGGGTCAGTGCAAATCCTAACTTTTTGTTTAAGGGAGTTGTGTGTTGCCTGGCAACCCTTTCATATCGTGACAATGGCTGACTACAGCGCCACTGTATGATTGAATTCTGTTTTTTCAACGCTCCGGAACCTGACAGCTCGTCCGTCACGCAAAGACAGGAAACAACAACAAGACACCTGGCTGTTTTTTTCTATTTTATTACTTTGTTACAAACAAGATCAGAAGGTGGTCCTTTACTTGCCGGGGAGGATGATACCGTCGTACTGGAAGGGGAAGAAAAACAAACAAAAAAACTCAAATGTTAAGTCTGACCTAAAACAGACTAAAACTTTAACAAGAACAAACATCCTTTTAATCTGGATGAAATCTTTCCATTTCTTTTCCCTGATAATGTCTGGACTTCACAGCACAGCTCAGCGGTGTGTTCTGCTGGCCGACACTGACCCCTGCTGGTGGAAGCAGGTAAACCAAACTCCAAACTCCAGCGGCATCTCTTTATACATCCACAAACTGATCGAGGTTCACACTCACTTTCTGCTGGAACCAGCGCATGGCCTCCTCTTTGCGGATGCGGTGCCTGAAACCGATGCGGCCTCTTTTCCGCTTCTTGTCTGCGATGCTGAAGCCTGGTCGGCCCATGACCTGGGAACGAGAGGAGGTCAGAACGTCCCGCGGGCCAGCGGAGGGATTTGAAACCGAGCAGCTCGGTCACAGACTCAACTGACACGTTTGAGCAGTTGAACGTTTCCTTTCACACTCTGAACCGTTTGTTTCTTAACACTGAATGTAACATTTCCTCAGAAGACAAGTTGATATTACAACGCAAAGAAACCAACTTCTAAATTACAACACTGAGGGCCAACTGATGTTGGAGCACAACTTTAAAATCAATCGATGCTGAACCGTCATGACAGAGGCTGAAAACACTGAACGTGACACAAAACCAGCGAAACAAATCCCAACAAACCAACCACTGAACTCTTGATTCCATCCACAAACATACTGAGCTTTGGAGGACGTGTGGTTTCAAGTTGTTTGCTGATTGTGAGCACACGACAATATTTGGACGATGAAAACTATGAAATTTAGACGCGCCACTGAAACTAACTGGTCAAGTCTGATTTTATTTGTGTCGCAACAAACCACCCCAACAGTTATCAGTTGTTTTTTTTTTGTATTGTTTGTTTTTTACGCCAAGACAGCTAAGTTGGACGGGGTTATGGGGTCACAGTGGATCCCTGGTGTATACGGAGTAATTAACAGTCAACTCAGAACCTAACAAGTAATTATTCACAGCTTTCACATCCCAACTCGCATCCTATTGTTCTAACAAGCCCGTAGTGGAGACGGTTGTCTCTGGGGTCACTCACCACGTAGAAGTCCAGTCCGTAGATTCCGATGCTGGGGTCGTACTTGATGCCCAGATCGATGTGCTCCTGGATGCCGAAGCCAAAGTTTCCGGTATCTGAGAAGTTGTTCTTCCTCAACTCGTACTCACGCACCTGCGACGGTCATTCACAAAATAACTTTATATCATCTTACAACAACTAAAGATCCATGAAACAGGAAAAAGAACCGGCACTTCCTGACCTTGAGTCCCTTCTCCAGGATCTCCTCTGCTTTGGCTCCACGGACGGTGCAGTGGACAGCAATCTTTTCGTTTCTGCGGATACCGAAGGATCTCACGGTGTAGCGGGCTGCAGCGCAAAGACCACCATCAGAACACCTACAAATCTGGTCTTAATCAGAAGAAGACCACTCCATCCTCCACTAACCCTTGGAGAAGACGGGAGTCTGTCCTGTGAGCTGCTCCAGCACCTTGGCAGCCCGGGTCAGTCTGTCTCCACTCTCACCCACACAGATGTTCAGGCAGAGCTTGCGGATGCGGAGCTCTCTCATGGGGTTCTCCTTCTTCTCGCCCTGGTCCTGTGGAACACAAACACACAGACGGTGAATCCACCAACACCGTGTCTGCTTCTGCTGCCTTTACAAGTTAGCAAACTGAAGTTAGCTGAACGTCAACGTCTGGTCGGCTGCAGGTTTCTGTGTCTGTGACTTCAAGTGTCAAGCTGTGACGGACCATCACATGTCCAACCGGAGGACATGCCCGTACATATCACGGCTGCTAGCATTACAACAGAGCACACAATGGACACAGATGCTCCAAACTCTGAGCCCAACAGCGGCTTGGACAGGTGTCAGACGTGGTTCGTGAGTTGTTCGAGACAACATCCTTCTGTAATTTCATCTTAGGAGCCGGCACAAAGCGAAGAACCAGGCGGCGGTGTTTCCCGGCTACTAGCCTGTTAGCATGTCGCCGTCCCGCTATTAGCACACTTTCGTGACAATGGCCGAAGAAATGGGACGTTAGTTGAATCATCCGTGTGTGTTTGTGGGCGCCGGTGAGCGGAACAGCCGCGGAGACGATTACAAAGCGCCGATGATTGTGGATTTCTACGCCAACATCGTATTTAATGGACGTCGAATGATGTGGGGCACTACTCACCGCCATGTTGGATCACTAGAAGAGGACGTCACGTTTCCGGCGACGCGCATATATACTAAAGTGTTCACCGCAAATTAGTCCGGGCGAGAGCCGAGGAAGACCCAGAGGTTCCGCTTTTCGCAATGCTGGTAAAAAAAATAAATTTTAATTTAAAAAAATAAATTTTAATTTTAAAAACAAAACAAAAAACCAAAAAAGCCAGTGTTCATCGGTTAATATATATAGTACCACCATTTATTTAGTTATTCTATACTAATATAGAGGATAAAATAGATAAAATAGAGGATACAGAGAACAGGGAAAGATGGAAATCGATGATTCGCTGTGGCAACCCCTGAAGAGGGACAAAGCCGAAAGAAGAAGAAGAAGAAGAATACTAATAAAGTTATAACACAGAATTTGGTTCATTATTCAGTTATAATTTAATACAAACAATGCATACGCCATACGTCATAAACCAGTGAAAGATATTTTACTGGTTAAATATATATTATCACACAAAAGACTATATACACTAATATGGCTATGCTAAATGTACTTTGCATTTTTTATATCTGTATTTATTGTATTCATATTCAATTTTTCTGTGATGTTACTACTGCTGTTTAAATATTTTTAAAATTTATTTATATTTTTTTTTTAAAAATTGTAATTGGTTAAAGGATTGTGGAAGTGTGTCCAGGACAAGTACTGAAGGCATCTGAAGGGGGATTCCGAAGAAGGTGGCGAGATCTAGAGCTCTGAGAAAACATGGGTGACATTCTCCAGATGTCCTTCTCAGGGTTCTCCAGGGTTCTCCATCTGGAGCAAGAATCAGACAGGAAGTCGTGTACCTGTTCCTGATTTTCTCTCTCTCACACACACACACACACAGACTAGTTTGTGCATGTTTTGATTCCTATGGGACATCCTGTGACCATGACTGTCACATTGGCATTAGTTCATTGAACTGAATGTACAGTCTACATATAAAAATGACGAAAAAAGGACTCTGACCGACTCCGTTTGAAATGTGTCGTGATGTTTTTTGAGTTAATAAGCACGCAAAAAGGGAATTTTACAATGTTTAATTTTTTTATTGTTTTGGTATAATCATGATCCTAATTAAGGCACAGGCCTTCCTTTCCTGCGGAAACTTTTCCGATGGGTTTTAATCAGCATAAGCCAGTCCTTGAGTAGATAGCTCTGCTCCCAGCAGAGGGCGCCGGGTAGCAGGAAAGACGAGGGGCTGTGGCGTCCTGCCCGCTGCTGCTCAGGCACGATGTTTCCTTGGGCGTCCTGCATCACGGTTCATTTCTTCTTGTCGGCCTTCTGTGCAGACTTGGTGACCTTTCCACCGGTGGCCGCCTTCTTCTCCACGGTCTTGATGACGCCGACAGCCACGGTCTGCCTCATGTCCCGCACGGCAAAGCGACCTGGAGGGAGGAGATGGACGTCAAAGATATAGAACTGAGGAGAAGAGAGATTTATCTTCATCAGCTACAGGGGTTCCAGCATGTCACTCACCCAGTGGGGGGGTACTGGGAGAAGCTCTCCACACACATGGGTTTCCCAGGCAACATGGTGATGATGGCGGCGGTCTCCGGACTTCAGCGCTTTGGGGTTGTCCTCAAGCTTCTTGCCGGAACGACGGTCAATCTTCTCCTTGAGCTCACTAAACTTGCAGGCGATGTGAGCGGTGTGGCAGTCGAGCACGGGGGGCGTAACCCTGGGAGATCTGGCCGGGGTGGTTCAGGATGATGACCTACGATGAGGCACCAGACAGTCAACGTCTCATTCGCCCCCTCCCCACCTTTACGTTCTCCACCGAACTCACCTGGGCGGTGAAGTTGTCGGCCTGCATCGGGGGGTCGTTCTTGCTGTCGCCGGCCACGTTCCGCGGCGGATTTCCTTGACGGACACGTTCTTGATGTTGAAGCCGACGTTGTCGCCGGGGAGAGCCTCAGACAGAGACTCGTGGTGCATCTCCACCGACTTCACCTCAGTGGTCAGGGCAGGGGGGGCGAAGGTGACGACCATGCCGGGCTTCAGGATACCGGTCTCCACACGGCCGACGGGCACGGTTCCAATACCTGGGGAGGAAAGTCACACGTCGAACAGACCTGCTCTGCCGATCACCTTATTCACGGCCTGTCGACTTGACTTACCTCCAATTTTGTAGACGTCCTGCAGGGGCAGACGGAGGGGCTTGTCAGTGGGGCGGGAGGGGGGCATGATGGAGTCCAGAGCCTCCAGCAGGGTGGTGCCGCTGGC
>NW_027615660.1:0-37610 GCF_965212315.1 Lampetra planeri
TTTTGCTAACAGACAAACAAACAGATAAAACACCGGCAAAAATATAACCTCCTTGGCGTAAGTAAAAAAACCACACATAAGCGTCATATCGTGTTTATCTTCCCTCAGTTTTCTGTCCTCACCTCCGCAGAGAGCAGCAGGCCTCGGATCTCCGCCCTCCCGGAGAGGCTGACCACAAGCCATCCAGCCCGGGTCGACTTTCTACTTTAGCGCGTGGGAGCGGATACCGACGGAGGCTCACAGAGCCTGATTCAAAGCTTCGCTTCCTCCACAGCGATACCTTACACTTCATCTACATATTCAGATCCCAGAGCTCATTTCCTGTGTGTGAGATAGCGAGAGGACAAACTGGATCCAGGTCCACTGTGTTTTCACTGCGTTTCAAGGCATTTCTGTGTCTCGTTCCCTCGACAACATCCTGCACAGGAGCCACAGTTACTTATACGTGCTACCTGGGATGTCTGTCAACCACAGAGATGCTGTGGAAAGTTGTCAGACCGAAAACAAATTCCAGTGAAACTTCTCTCCTTGGAATTCTACCCATCGCACAGTCGTCACGGATCATCTCTGCGTTTGTCAGCAGAGATCAACAGACGCACTCAGGGCCAAATGAAAGCTGCTTTTGTGTCTGTTACAATCTGCCGCTGCAGTTACACTTGTAAGCAAACAACAACATACCACAGTGACACTCCTGACGCGCTGCCAAGCCGCCCTGGCAACACTCGGCTCATCACGGGCTGAAGCTGAAGCTGACGGCGTTCACAGCGCCATCTGCTCCTGCAGCGGCCACTCTTGATTCATTCACAGCATTCCGCTCGCGTTCCAGTGCTTCACATGTTCCCTTCTGTCATCCGTGTCACTGTCACAGGTGTGACAATATTCTGGATTCTTGGAATGTCTGAGCAGTTAAAAACAAAATGAACCTGATCTGAACCTTCACACAGGACGGAAGTTACGGCGGTATCATTCAAACACACTCTAGAACCCTCGTCGCCCAGACCGCATCCGTTTGCCTGCTACATGGCTATGTGCCTACGTCTTTCCATATCCGCAAATATTTGTCTTGTCATACTTACTATGACTGTTTGTCGTTTGTCTGTATACATGTTGTGTAATTCTGTAAATGTCTGAACCCAGCTTCAATCAATGTGCATGCTGGATGCTCTCTGATTTATTTTTTAAAATTGTACATTTTTCACCTGTTTTTAACCAACTTACATGCTTTTATGCCTAAAATTTATGCCTAAACTTTGGCAAACACTGACACATTTTCAGTAATGCCATTAATGTGTACTATCCCTGCTCAAATAAGGTCAAAGTCAAAAGTATGCACAAGTATGTCTCATAATACATGATTCAAGATTCAACAGTATGGTCATTATACAGGATAATGACATTTTGATTAGGCTCTCAACTTAATGGCACACAATAAAACAGATATAGAGAAATATTAACACACATTAAGGCATGCCTTAAATAAAGTAAGACTATTTACATGGGTATGGATGGATGAGGATGAGAAAATTAATACAAATAAAATAAGTGTACTGAGTGCAAGTCACAGTCAAAGGGTGTTGGTGAGTTTCGTAGTTCTAGTCAGGTGTCAGCTTGAGATTGTCATTATGTTATAGCTGTCTATTTTAATTTAATTTCTCTTATTTAGATGTGCACACCTATATCTTCTTATTTTCATTATTTGTCATTATCATTTTCTATCTGTACTTTTATTTCATATGATGCATTGAACATTTAACCATTTTTTTCCTTTTCCCTCGTAAATGCTATTTGTTTTTCTCACTTGCCTGGAGCTGCTGAACACAGGACTTTGCCTCTGAGATAAACTACGAACATCTGATTCTGATCTAATTCTGATATTTGCACATCAGCAATATATTCGTACTTCAATAGTACACACACACACACACACACACACACACGAACAGCTAATGGCGGTGGCGAGCAGGAGGCTCCACATGTTGCAGCCTGTGGCAGCAGCGTTTCATTGGACCATAATAAGATCAGCATGAGACGCCGTTTCACAGCAAGTCGCTTGACTTTTATTCCAACAGGCATCACTTGGAGACTGTTATTGTAAACGTTTAGCTGCGGCGGTGGCCTGCGCTGGCCGCACATGTGTAAACACTCAGAGATTTGATTACCAAACGCTCGCCGGGGCCACGGCAGAGATTCCCGGGCAGGGAGATGTCGGAAAGTTTCAGAATGGGAAGATCAGAATCCCAGGTGAACGTCTGTGAGCGTAATAGTCGTCACTGTCAGAACGGGTCAGAGGGCAATCAGCAGAGTCTGTATTTGTGTGTCTTTTTTTCCCGACATTACAGTCATAATTGGAGGAAGGAATGTTGGCGGGAACGTCAGAGGACCCTCACACTGTGACGCTTGGCGACACCCTGACACCTCACTCATGACGGGTTCACCTACTGCAGAGACAGGCAGGCACACACACACACACACACACACACACACACACACACACACACACACACACACACACACACACACACACAGATTAGTTAGCTAAGTTAAGTTAAGCTAAGTTACAGTCAAGAGTGTGCGCGTGTGTGTGTGTGTGTGCGTGCGTGCGTGCGTGCGTGCGTGCGTGCGCGCAGCAGAGAACAGTCAAGAAAACAGTGGAGTGTTTTCTTTGGACCTTGCCCGGGCTGCACACAGACGGAGTGGAGTAGTGATTATCTCCTCTGGTCATACTGAGATGGCACTACTCATCATCAACCCCAACTGTCCGATCTCATGTCACACACTCAATCTCACACACACTCGAAGGGATGTGAGGCACGCAGGTCGCAAGCCAAACTTCCTACTCCTCCACTTGCTACATGAGCATGCTCATGGCAAACGCTTCCAACAACCTGGAGATGGTCATGTCAGACAGGTGCATTATGGGTCATTTGGATGCTGGAAGGATTTCACTCCTAATCTGAGCAAAGAGCTGCCTCTCATTGCTCACACAAACTTCCTGCACAGAGAAAGCGTTGCCATGGAGAGCGAAACTGACCATCTGACCATCTTAAGACCTTTGACCTTAGATGATACAGGACATTCCCATACAGGTATTTAAAGTGTACAAAGTGTTTACAAGAATTTATCTTCATTTCCAAACAGTACTTTCATTCTCTGTCCACTGGAGGGCAGTGTTAAGTTCAGCACAACATCACTATCTATTAGTCAAGTCAACATTATGAAAGATTCTAAGGAACTGATATTGGCAAATGTATCATTTTAGGAATCAAATATTACAAAGAATTACCCAGAATCATCCAGAGTCCATAACATTAATATGAAATAATACTCGTAATAATCCGCAGCCCTTCTGATAACCTCCACGTACTTTCTCTTCACGTTACACGATTACAACATGGATGATTGATTACGTGATAACGATGGTGAAACAAAGTTGGGATCCAATCAAAACAAATACAGGAATTCTTCTTGGAGGAGCAGGAGCGCGACCTCCTGACGGCCGAGTCTCCCCGGCTCGTCCCCGTCCATTCGACCTGCCCCGCGAGACGCCAGGCTGGATGATTGATGGCGGCGTGGAAAACTATTCTTCCCCAGAACAGATCCAGCGTTCTCAATAAACAGCAGAGTGAGCGTCTCCACCAGCCGCGGCTAACGGGCGCTCTAATGATGATAATCGGGACGAGTCACGCTCGTAACGACCATCCGGCAGCGGCCCGAGGGTGAGGAGTGTCATCACTTCTGGTTTTCATGTCCAAAGGTTAACAAAGAAGGTGGTGCTAAAACAGATTTCTCCCCTATCTTCCCTTTGTGAGGGCACGTCGTTTTTGAAATAAGAGGTGTGAAATGAAATTGCAGCTGATCAAAGAGCTTCAGGCTCCGTCACCACCTCAATCACCTACAACTTGTCTGACAACAACAGTCGAACCCAACACACAAACGTTTCAAAGCGCTTACTGGTCTCTCGAACCACACTCACACATACTGCTGCCGTAACAACAAGGCCAACACCAGAGGCTGGCTCAAAACACTGCTAGCGTCTGCTACCATTAGCAGCTATAATCAGAAGGGGAGAAATGCTTTCTAATTCTCCAACGGGGTGCTGAAATAAAATTCGTCCGAGCACCTCTGCAGGTGATTCATCAGGCTTTGCCGAATTCTTTTCCAGCGCGTCTGGAGCCAGACAAAATGGAAAGGTATTTGTTCAGACATCCAAACACACATACTGTCACAGCAGGACGTCTGTGATGATCATTCCCTTCAAGCTTTTTTTACTCATCGAAATGTCGACGTCTAGTTCGACCAACGGCCAGAAAAACCAACATATTCTATGAAAGTATGAGATGTTGGAGGTAAAACAAAGTAATGTGCACGTCTAACACTGTTGATGAATAGTTGGATGAACAGCTGTGCTCACTGCGGCCAAAGAGGTTATGTTTTGCCTTGTGTGTCTGTGTGTGTGTGTGTGTTCTTTAGCAGAACAAACTGTTGATTTGAACAACACAATACTCTCAGAGTGACGGAATGTCAACAAGACAACACATTCATGACGTCAGTTTACAACAAAACGATTACACATCTTCAGAGAAGTGTCTCATGTCCCAAACTCTGAACAATGTTCTCAGCTTCTTTGTTTCCACAATCATGACGTGACATTACAGTTCACTGTCACGCAGCAACTCACGTGCTCGTCACCAGAACGGCATACGGACACGTGAATGGATGTGGGCGCATCGCTGGAAACCATCAGAGGGTCGTTACTTTAAGTAAATACTTACTTTAAGGATGAACTTCTTTAAGCCCAATTTATGCTTCTGTGGTGAACTAATGCAGAGCCGTAACCTACGTGGACGCCTGAACGTTTCTGCTTCTGCATCCGTCTCATAGCTCTGCATTGAGCTCTGCATCTCGCTGCCATGTTTAGTTTTTTTCATTGTTATCTGTGTTTTTCTTCATTTCCTTCAAGCGATAGCGTCTGAAAGAGAGCAGGTCTTGTTACTGCACAAACTACACCAAGATTGGCACAATTTCCAGGTCAGCAACCAAAATGACCTTTTAGTTGGTTCTACGCTACGAGAGTTGAGAAAGTCACAAACAGTCCAGTCACAGTTGTTTTCATCTGTGGAGGTCTGTGTAGCCACAACCCAGTAGATACAGTTGTGGAGAGGTGACGTCAGGCTAGGTCGTACACCGTAGTTGACGTGTTGACGTGGACCCTACCGTACACCGTAGGCACGATGTCGATTTGACACAGAAGAATAAATTGGGCTTTAGCGGAGTCGGAGAGTGAAATTCATAATTCATGGCTCCTTCGGTCACTTGTTCAGGGACAAAGAGACGTGGCGACGTGGGACTCGCTGCTGCTCAGGCGTGGAAACACTCAGGTGTTTTTTAACGGAACAAGAGGTGACACTCGTCCTTTCATCGACTCAGTGAACCGTTCTTCATACACGTAGCAAATTTCAGCGACAGTCATTTGGCTGGTGTGGTGATGGCCGGCCGCGCCGGGAGGGAAAAAAAACAAGTGAGATTATACAAACATGCCGTTTGCGAGGGAAGTGTTGGTGCTGTAACTAGGAACACACGGCAGCGGCAGTGGGCAGGACGTGTGTGTGCACAGATTAGCAACAGTGTTTACGGGGAGAAATGAGTTTATGTCACTGAGGGAGCGAGGCTGCATCTTTTCATGTGTCAGAGCTGCGGCGGGAGGATAATTAACACAGCGCAGCGACGACAGAGGATCTTGTGACTGAGTTTCTTCATGATACGTGGCAGCTGCCGCTCAGAACAAACAAAGCAGATCACATGGGAGCAGGTGTCAGATCCCCATCCACAGCCGGGGAGTCTGCACATACAGAGCTGTTTGTACACATCAGGTAATGTCTGTTTCATCACATCGTACGTGTCTAACTTTCGTAGGTGAAATAACAACTGAGCACAACAAAGACTGAATCAGCAGTGGAAAATCTGCCACAGCACATTTACACATAGTCACACTATTAGAAGGACAGAACCTCAGCAATCATGTCGCGCCTTGTTCGGCAATCAAACACAGAGCAGAGATAAATCATTACAGAACATTATCATCCACACATCCTCCTCCAGGACATAGCAACAGAATCATGGAGGCACCTGATAAATATTTAGTGTAATGGCAGGTTACTGGATTCTCACTCTGACGGACAAGAACAAACTAATTAGGAGCCGTGTTTACCGTGGCTACGGGCGACCATCCATCACTCTACAGCACAGAGAAATGAGTGGAACAAATGACAAGGAGGGGGAGTGAAACGCAACAAAAACGATCAATATACTGCACAGACAGAGTTCCCTTACAGGCTTTTTCATGAATTGATTAATCATACACACACACACAGTCGACACATGGTTGGAAACGCTGTTAAACAGGTAAATAAACAACAATGACAGGCTGCAGGTTCTCTTGTTGTAGGTTTGCCACCAAAACTCAAAGTTCATCACTATTTTATTCATGTTCAAATTCAGCCGTGTTGAATTTTCTCATCTTGCTATTTACCTCTTGAGGACTGTTTAGGAACTGAAGGACAAGATGAGCTGTAGGTGTGCACGCTGACCTGCAGGGGGCTTCGTCCTGCGCTTGAGACAAACTAATTTCATTCACCACAGATACAAACAACTGAGCTTCACACACCCAAACCAATCCCTTCTTTCTCTGTCTGTGGCTTTTAGATACAAGTATTTGTGTTGCTTGTCGCTTCATTATATATGTCGCTAGGTTAAATCAAAAGTATATGTTACTATTGATTTTTATTAATGAACCATTTTTTTTGACTAATCTGTCAATTTTTTGATTCAAACTAAAGTTATACCGGTAACAAAAGAATAAAATGCTGCATATAATGTCTGACAACTAAAATGTTTCCAGAAGTCAAAGTGTTTGTTTAAAGTTTTAATTGAAAACTAGCTTAAATGTATAAAAAAACATTACTCAAGTGCTGGATTATTTTCAATTTGTTTGGTTGATTCTTTTGTCTCACTAAAAAGAAAACACAGGGTAAAGGGTAATGTACTTCCTGTGTTTGTCACCTGAGTGCAGCGGCTCACTGCTGCCATCTCTCCACCACACATGAAACTACATCTCCACAGTCTGTCACATGAACAAGGCAGCAGTCGATCTGGATGGAATATTTGAGGTTTGATTTGACTAGAGACACAATCATATTTAGCTTTGTCATACTTTTTACTGACACAATGGACTTGCATAACAAACCTCAACGCGCCCCCATGCATGTACGTACGTACACACACACACGTACACACACACACACACACACACACACACACACACACACACAGTGTTACCGAAGTGCATGTTTCCATGTGTTACATCTTTGCTGGAAAACAGAAAAAGCACTGACTCATGAGGGGAGCAACAGATCTGACCCACAAAGCACGACCACAAAACATTCCCTGCCTCTGAATGAGGAAAGTGCAGACGTGTTTCTCTTGGCAGCCAGCAGCCTATTCTTAAGTTCAACTTCACTTTGGGCCTGTCGAGGCAGCCTGACGCTCCAACCTTTCAAAATAGAGATCGGGCCTGCTGCAGGGAGCCAACCTGACCGCTGACGACGAGGCCACCAACAGTCCCACTCCGGCTCCCTCCATTGGCTGCACGCATGAGAAACTCTGAACGCCCTGTTTCAAACAACACAATCAGAGCACCTAAAAACCGCTGCACACAATCTGAGCTGGTTCAGTTCGACGAGTGCACACACAGCTGCAAGTGTGTTGCTGAGGGATGATTGGACGGCGTTAATGCAAACAGCAATCAAAGCGAGTGAACGCCGCAAATACATTGTGATCCCATACGATCCTCACAGAAAGCTAAAGATGGTCAATGTCAACGAGTTCATACATCAAATATTAGCACACGTGTAAGTTTGAAAAGAAGTTTCAAACAGAAGAAGAAACGCTGCGAAAGTCGTATATCATGTGGAGCTTTTCTTTCATTGACTGTACAGGGCAAAAAGAATGATATTAAGCCTAGAAAAACAGGAACTACTTCACAAATTATACTCACCATCCATGAAAACCACGTTTCTCTAAGTCAAATTTGATTTTTCCAGAGCGCTCGACCACAGAAAACAGTTTTTCTTCTTGTCAAACTGTCCTCGAGTGAAACACCAGTTCGAACACTTGCAGAGGAGATTATGTTTGTGATGACTCACTTTACTAATGTTACATTCATGGAACATTGTCAAAATGTTTCGTTGTCCTCAAAATAAAAATGGAGCAATCATTTCGGAATTAACAGTAGTAGTTGTAGAAAAGGCACTTTTCGACTTTTTGCATGAACAGTGACATTAACATAAAAATCATCAAATATTGTATTGGTGGATTTCATTACATTGTAAATAACTGAGGAAGGGACAAGAAAGATATGTTGACTTTTTGACATCTTTGTTATGTCTGTAAATTAAATATTATTCCAGGTCTTATGTGTTTTTTTCATTGTTAAAGTTGAATAATGCGTTGCTCTGAGGTTCCCAACCAAACATCCTTCAGAGCTTCTTTTGTGTCAAATATACACTTGACTTTGTTTTCTAAACTTCTTGGGTGTCAGTAGTGAGCACACAGAAATGTCTGTGCGTTTCCCCACATCCTCTCCACCACATCATCCCTCCGACGCAGCAGCATCATTTCCTGTGATGAAATATGTCACACAAGTTATTTTAGAGACACATTAGCGGGGTGTGTCTAAAAATGAAGTCTCTAATGGAGTGGACACACACCATCAAATGACTTTGTTATAAGAATCTGGTCTCACACACACTGAGGGAGCTGGGACAATGAAGTGATGCTGGAGGACGACTGTGGACAAAGATGAGGGACGTCTGTCTCCTGACTTTCATCTGAACTTTGGTCTTCAAAAAGCTGTCAGAACCATATGGAAAACGCACGTCTGCGGCAGCGACCCCACCCCCACCACCACACACACACACATCACCTCCCCAAACTGTTCCCAGACGTTCCTCATGTCATCGTGACGGTCGTCTGCAGGTGGGGAACTCACAGAGAGAGAGAGATGGACACATCCAGGAGTTTGGTTTCACTGCTTTCCTGCTTCGGTGGGAGAGCACAATGGGATGGGGTGTTGAGCCCTCAGATGTAAAACAGATTACTCACACCCCCCGCTACAGCCACTACCCCCCGGTTTAGTTTTGTTGATGCATATTTCTCCAACGCACTTCACAACATCGTCAGCGCTCATTGTCTCGTCTGCTGCTCATCTTTAATAGGATGATAGGTTCTTAAGAAAACAAACAGATCTTCCAGCGTCCTTACGATAATTCTACATTTCTACAAGCGCTGTGGCTGAGTGAACTCGCCGACATCTGAGCCTGGAACAACAACAGATTTCGTTGTGTTACAATGAAATTGGAACACGAACAACTCTGTTTTCACCTGGAAATGACGTCACAGTAAGTAACTAACTCGTACGTCCAATACAAATGGAACGCACCATGAGCTAGAAACAAAGATTCACCCATCAAACGATGGGACACCATTGACCCTCATGAGTTTGAACTTTAAAGATGCCAAAAGACCAATATCTTAGTCCGGGTGACGGCGCTCTGAAGAAACATCTCACTGCTCTCACACTCACATCCACTCCTTTGTTGGGTCTCTGGATTCTGCAGCTGTTTGCCTCTCCGGCCCGCCAGCGTCTGTCCACTATTCCCCGTCCTCCTCCGCCCCAGCAGACTCACAGAGGAACCTTCACTGTGGTCGGAACGCCGGCCGGCCGCAGCGGAAAGCAGCACCCACACAGACATGTTGTCTGCTGGTCTCCTTTGTGGACTCACGTCCGCTCTGGAGTGTCACGGCAAACAGACCGTTCAGAGCAGCCTGATTGGTTGACAGCTGACTGTCTGCTTTTACCAGTGTTTCCCATAGAATTACTTCTGAGAACTCCTGTGCAACTCCTTTGTGTTGTGACGCGTCCCACACATCATCATCATCCACCGTCGTCCACCAGTTTCACTACAAACACACAGCATCCAGGTGTTCAGTTATATCTGCTCAAGTACAGGGATGCTACGTGTTTTTTGAAAGAAAGTCTGCTCTGCTGAAACACAGTTTGGGGTGACAAAAGGGGGGGGCACTAAAATACTTGACACTACATTCATTTTCATATCAATCTTCTAAACAGTTCTGACAAGCCATCAGAGGTGTGCGACAGAACAGAGTGGGAGGGGGCAGCACTGAGGAGGCTGAGGAGTCGCTCCTGTGAAGAGCTTCTCCTCTGAGGTCGTGTCGACTCCAACTGGCATGTGGAGAGTAGCCCCCCTTCAGGTGCAGCACCTTCCTGTCAATGTCTGTGTGTGTGTGTGTGGCCTGAGGAAGATCTTCCATGTGGGAGGTGGGAGCCCAGTCACAGCCTCCAACCACAAAGCATATGGAGAGGGGAGTCATCATCATTCTCCCACTCCACTTTTTCTCTTGAAGTCTGGCTCTTTTCCCATATTTTCCCCTCAAACACTTTGTCACAGTTTTTACCAGAGCGCCACGTTTCTACGAGCTTCATCCATGAGCAATCCACAGATCCAGAATAACTCCAGGTCCAAAAAAGTACCAGGGAGCTAAATTAATTTCATTTTTTTAGTAATTTTCAAGTAAATGAATGTAATGTGTTTAATGTCGGGATTGAAAGTTTTGACTTTGCAGCAGACACAGACAAACAATTTAATAAGTAAGTAAAAAGTAGAAAAAAAAGTATCAGTACTTAGTTAATTCTGTTGCTCTGATCCGTTAATCGTAATAAATTCAAAGCGATGATGGAACAAAAGTCAAACTGACATTCACCAGAAACATGTTAGTTTTATTGTGTGTGAGATGGTTGAATGAGAAACTACCAGCAAACGTTCAATACAACTCAGCACAGGCTCGTTGTGGTTTTGGAGTTTCTTTGTGCTCAAGTGGCCAAAAAATCAGTTTGTGCATAAACTGTAATTTCACATCACAAACAACCTGATGATCCAGATCTGACTAAGCTCTTGGCCGCACGTCCACCCAAACCACCATGATGATGGAGGACCGGCACTGCATGGAGACTGTGTGTGTGTGTGTGGTGTGTGTGGGGGGGTCAGAGTATCTCCTGGGAGCTCCCAGACAAAAAGGACATTGTGGCACAGATCGACCCGTCCAAGAAAACACGACTTCCTGTCCCATCAGCTCGCACATCCTCCGCTCATGAGCCACTCACTTCCCACAACTGAAAGTCCCTGCTGCGAGCGCTCGAGGCCGCGGCAGGAAACGGTTAACGCAGAGGAGAACAGCATGTCACTGGGTGCAGCCGGGAGGGCGAGAAGAAAAAAAAGTCTGTGTCTGATGTTTAGGAGTTGTAATAGTCGCATTGACAATAGCCACAAGTGACGGAGAAACGCTGGGGCAGGACGCTCCAGAGGATTGATAAAGTGTTTCTGCTTCTGATTTGACTGGTTCACAGATAACACATCAACAGAAAAGAATGGTTCCAGCTGCTGTGTAGTTTTTACATCAGAACCTGAGCTCTGTCTGCATCAGGTGACAAAGAAACATCAGCATGTTGTGAAGGAACGTCATCAACATGACAAATGTCTGATTGTGACCAGAAAGAACTGCACAAACATTGGAGGACAAACTGACACCAGAGGAAGAATAAACATACACAAACAGACATACTGTATATAATAAGAATAAATAATAATCCTCAGTAAATAATCATATTTAGTTTTAAAGACGCACAAGGCCCAAAGTGACCAGACACACAGGTGAACAAACAAGCAAACAATAACTAATTCACATTCACTCTGCGCAGGAACACAAACTCCAGAAGTGCGAGCATTCACGTGCGGCCAAGCGACGTGTCAGAGGTGTCCCTTATTACCTTGACGTGGCTCTGAGCTCCCAGGTTGTAGATCTCTGTGGGTTTGACCTGGTTGATGATCTTCACCAGACACGTGCTGTCGGTCAGATCGCCGTAGTGCAGCTTCATGTCTGGAAAGGGGGTCATAGGTTTGTGTTCCTTTCACAGTAAAAGCACGTCAGGTGTGACAGGACACTTACTGCCTTCAGTGTGTGTCTGCGGGTTCTGGTAAAGATGCTCAATGCGTCCTGTGTTGAAGGAGCTGGAACGTCGTAAAATACCGTGAACCTGAAGAAGAAAAGGACTTGGTGACTTTTGTTGTTTAAAACCATGTTGGGCTTCTAAATACGTTTATTGTGTTCTTGTAATGCTCTGATCTGTGTGTGCGCGTTGGGGGGTTGAGGAAGGTCTGTCCAGGGAAGATAACAGACCCCGATCCAAGGGGGAGTCCATTAGTGGGAGGACGCTGCACCCTGACCTTACTTCCTTTATTCACTGTGCACGTCCTGCCTGCACACTCCCCTTCAAAGCCCCCCCAACACACACACACACACAAACACACACACAAAGATGGCAAAGCTAGACGTGCAGGCGAGGATGAGTGTGCGTGTGTAAAGGGAAATTAAATCATAAAGCTAGTGTGTTTATGTGTGTGTGTTCACTTCAAACAGCTTGTTAATCTATGAGTCCGTCAACAGACTGTTGAGAAACGGTGGTGCAGCAGGTGAGTCACTGACCTCACTCATCAGCTTCTTCCTCGTTAAGTTTGAACATGGGCTGAAGGTGCAGCTTTAGCATTAGCTTTAGCACAGCGGCTTTTTTCAGGCTCAGTGTTCTGAAACGTTATGTAATGATCTCTCAGGGGATCCTACACACTGATGTGACTGGTGCGTGCGTGCGTGCGTGCGTGCGTGCGTGCGTGCGTGCGTGCGTGCGTGCGTGCGTGCGTGCGTGCGTGCGTGCGTGCGTGCGTGCGTGCGTGCGTGCGTGCGTGCAGTCCTACCTCATAACCTTTAGCGAGCAGGAACTCTGCCAAGTAAGATCCATCCTGCAAAGAGAAGAGCAGACGTAAATGTTAACACAATGCAGTTGTTGGGTCCATGGTTCTGACATAACAAATTATTACTGTACAGTCATACGGTTTGTTTGGTTAAATTTACTACAAGACTCTAAAGGACGTTTCTTTTCTAAATGTGATGATGCAACGAACAACGTGTTAATGGCTTTTCATGGAACACTGACGCTTCTTCACAGAACATACATAAATATACTGTAATTCAATAATTTAAATGAATCAGAAACGTGAAAACTTCTCATTCATGTGCACTCTATTAGAAATAAAACGAAAAGGTGATAAAACAGTTACATCACCTTTTCATTTTATATGATAACTATTGCAACTTTGAAATATTGGTTTCCTTTTAATGTAATTTTTCATATTTTAACAGTAACAATCTTATTCGCTCTGGCTAGTGCAGGATAAGAGGCAAAGAATCTGGAGAAGAGAAGACAAAGTGTTGTTTTGTTTTGGGTTTTTTTAACCAGGTTGTTTTCTTCAGCTGAGACTTGTTGGAAATGTTCAGACACATCAAAAGACACCAGTGTCCGAAAACGCCGCCCTGCTGACGTCCTGAGAGCATCAGACGTAACGTTCAGTGAATCAGAAGCTTCAGGCCGCGCTGGGCTGAGAGTGTGAGTGTGTGTGTGTTTGTGTGTGTACCAGCGAACCTTGTCAATAAGGTCTTGTTCCCCTCTTCCATGTTACTTCTCAGCTTTTTTCCCTGCTCAGACTTTCCAACCACACATTCTGCAACACGCTGGAACATTCCGTGCCAGTCATGGCATTTATTCCTGAATCCCCCCTCGTGTGTGCACACACACGCGCGCGCACACACATGCATACATGCACACACCACCACGCCAGCCCTTTGACTTCCTGTCTAGGTCTGGGGTGGAACAGATGGGGTCGGAGGACAAAGGAGGGTGGACCAGGACCTGGTCTTTAGACCTTGGCTCACGCCCCGGGTTCAACACCTTTTACCAGCCTGACCTGTGCAAACAGAACAACAACCAGCAGCCAAGTCGCTGTGAACTGCGATAAAGCTGCACCGGCTGTTTCTGACCACTAGAGGGTGAAAGAACTAGGCTAACTTATTTTCTCCCAGTGTTTGGTTAGTATCAATTATTAAACCAGATCTGTACAGTCTGAAATATGAAATCATGCACATGGTCACTGAGATTGTAAAGATTTTCATCACTTTTTTCACTATTGGATAATGGTTTCATTTCATTTTTTCAATACATAATTGTATTTTTATGCGATTATTGATTCCTGTCAAAAATGAAACTTGAAAATGAACTTATTGCCCCAAGCATTTATTGGTCCAATTTAAATGAACTGTATTTTCATGGACACCTGCAAGTTGAATGTCCGATGGCATAGAATGAGCACCCCACCTGCTGGGGGGGGGGCGTCTGAAGCGCCAGCTGGTGTCATGTTTTCCTGCCCCTGCGCCTCGGTCAAAGTGTTCCACGTCAGTCCTACGGAAAACAAGCCTAAAGAGCTGCAGCTCTGTTTCCAAACAAGAGGCTCCTTTGAGGCCCAACAAGCCCGTAACCCCTGGCCTCACCTCGCCACTTCCTGTTATGGGGGAGCTGAGGGGGAGCACGCGCGCACACACACACACACACACACACACACACACACACACACACACACACACACACACACACACACACACACACACACACACACACACACACACACACACACACACACACACACACACACACACCCACACACACCTGCCAGGTCAAGGCCAACAGTCATTCATTCTGGTTTTTGAACCAGTCTGATCTCTTTGCTCTGTCACACTGAAGAACTGCTAAGTCATACGCGAGTACTGTTGGTATTGTGGTGTGACTGCATGCAGTACAACGGTTGTCTGCAAGGGGGTGTGAATGTCTACAATACATCTACAAGAGAGTGTGATCTTATTTAATGTCATGTCAGCAGAAAAAAAACACCCACGGTGAGGTGGTTTTAATTTTATAAAAACTACTTTAAATATAACGTTTTAATCAAAGGAAGCAGAGATGAATCAAGCCTGAAAGCGCAGAGAAACAGTAAAGCAGATACCGATGGATCCCTGTGACTGAAAAATGTTCATTTCTGTCATCAAAGAATATTGATATGAGGTTTTCTGTTGGCGAGAACAGAATAAAACTAATGATTATTATGATTGATTGAATTTGTCTGAACTGCTTCTTCACTCTTTCAGATAGATAAGATGCAGTAAACACCCAGCCCTTTAAAAGCGTCTCTCTTTAGCCAGATGAAAAAAGATGAAGATGAAAATGAGAGGTCATATCCATGCACTGTTTCATACCCCCTTGTGGTAGACCTGTGAATTACATGACAAACTCACCAACTCGGGTTTGATTTTACTGATTGCTCAGTGAGCTGAGTGTGCAGACGTTTGCGCCTCCAGGTGACTCATGCCTCCAAACTAACACAGTATGTGTTCATTTGTAATTGTGCAGCAGCTACAAATGAATCACTTTAATGTGCTTTTCTTTCCACCGCAAGCCTGAGCTGCCAAACACACCGCCACTCTGCAATTAGGCCCAATGCAGTTAAATAGAGCTGTAATCAGCCACCACTACAAGAAAGAAAGAAAGAAAGACAGAAAGACAGACAGACAGACAGACAGACACACACGAACATTTGCAAAGTAGCTGAAGCATCACTATATATCCACAGCAACAGTCCTCTGCACACAGGAAGTACGTCGCTGCAGAAGAGATTCTACGTGTTGCATTCAGGAAAATGCCGTAAATCAACACTTCCTGCCACCAGGGGTCCGTCCCAGACAGTAAACACTGCAGTTTACAATTGTATATTCACGTAAACGGACCAAATCAAAACAAACGTCGTTGAATTTTCATGTGTTTGAATTCAGTTTCGCATTAGTTAGTTGAGTTTAAACTGGGTTTGAACGCAAACCTGCTTTGTGAAACAGACTCACACCGACGTGTTCATGTTTTTATCATTCGCCACTGATATTTACGTCATAATAGACTAAAGTCTAAGAGAGAAGTTGTTTAACTGGACGACCTGTCGAAGCTTCCTGCGTCAACAGACATCACTCCGAGGAGCGATCCGTCTTCAAGGAGCATTTAGTTTTTTACGAGCACCAGAGGAGACCTGTGCACGGATTCTTAGTTTTATGGTTATTATCACTGGCACTCAATCACCTGCAAGCTGAGAAAAATGCATCAAGTGCCAGAGGGAGGCTGGAGGGATCAAACCGAGCGCTCGTATCGACGCGAGCCATTTCTTTCCAACGCAGAGGAGTCCCCCCCCCCCCTAACACAGGCCGGGCCCCACGCGGCCGGGGCCCTGGAGCTCAGGTGGTCTCCCATAACTCACACCCTCTCAGCCCATTACGTGGCCCTGATGCAGCAGGCCGAGGTACTCAGGCCGTCCGATTTATGGACAGTAGTTACCCCGGAGATTTACAGCCGCGGCGTGACCTGCAGCTCAGCGAGCGACTCCTTAGATGGTCTCTCCAGATGCCGGCTCCTGCAAGGACGCTCAGTATTTAACAACGCTGCCATGACCGGCAGAATAAAAATGAGTTAATGCTGTTATTCTATGTTTTTCTGTTAAACGTCCGAAGAAAGTCAGGCAGCGTGGGTCAAAACGACTTTTCAAGACCTCTTTTCGCTCTGGAGCTGCAACTCGAAACGTGCCAAGTTTCTGCATTAGTGTCGACCCGTACGCGAACGATTCCTTCGAAAGATCAAATCTTTTGAGTGAACGAACTGCAATGAATCGGTAAAGATTCGTTCATTTCACAGCTTCAACGGTTTCTACTGATTCAGTACAGTAGAGGGGACTGTTTTTTCCAGTCGCTATTCTGCATCTCCTGCTGTTCGTTTGCATCGAGGCGCGCGCACTCACACACACATGCAAGGAAAATGTAGTTTCAGGTGCTGTTAACACAGAAAATCAAAAAAAAGGCTGAACAGTGAAGCTCATCACAGGAAATGTGTCCAACGTGCATCAGCTATCAAACCTGTGACGTCACACCAGCGATCATTTTCATCAAAGATCAGCCTGCTTATGACACAACTTCATCAAAGATCCTGAACTGTTTCTGAATTCTGCATCACACACACACACACAATCACTATTTGGTTCATGTATTATTCTGCATCTGACACAGGTGGAACTGAACAGCAGCACAGAGATGAACGTCCAGGGTATGTGTGAGGGTGTGTCTGTGTGTGTGTGTGTGTGTGTGCATATTACCTGTGTACATGTGAGGACTATGTGTAGCAGTGTATAGGTATGTGTATAGGTATGTGTATCAGTGTGTATCGGTGTGTGTAGAGGAGTGTGTATCAGTGTGTAGGGTGTGCGTCTCAGTGTGTGTATCAGTGTATCGGTGTGTATCAGTGTGTGTCGTGTGTGTGTAGCGGTCCATAGATTTGTGTATCTGTGTGTAAATGTGTGTGTCAGTGTGTAGACGTGTGTGAGTGTATCAGTGTGTAGAGGTGTGTTTGTGTATCAGTGTGTAGAGGTGTGTTTGTGTATCAGTGTGTAGAGGAGTGTGTGTGTAGAGGAGTGTGTGTATCAGTGTGTAGGAGTGTGTATCAGTGTGTAGAGGAGTGTGTGTATCAGTGTGTAGGAGTGTGTATCAGTGTGTAGAGGAGTGTGTGTATCAGTGTGTAGAGGAGTGTGTGTAACAGTGTGTATCAGTGTGTAGAGGAGTGTGTGTAACAGTGTGTATCAGTGTGTAGAGGAGTGTGTGTGTAGAGGAGTGTGTGTATCAGTGTGTAGAGGAGTGTGTGTATCAGTGTGTAGAGGAGTGTGTGTAACAGTGTGTAGAGGAGTGTGTGTATCAGAGTGTAGAGGAGTGTGTGTAACAGTGTGTAGAGGAGTGTGTGTATCAGTGTGTAGAGGAGTGTGTGTATCAGAGTGTAGAGGAGTGTGTGTATCAGTGTGTAGAGGAGTGTGTGTATCAGTGTGTAGAGGAGTGTGTGTATCAGAGTGTAGAGGAGTGTGTGTAACAGTGTGTAGAGGAGTGTGTGTATCAGTGTGTAGAGGAGTGTGTGTATCAGAGTGTAGAGGAGTGTGTGTAACAGTGTATAGAGGAGTGTGTGTAACAGTGTGTAGAGGAGTGTGTGTAACAGTGTGTAGAGGCGTGTTTGTGTATCGGTGTGTGTATCAGTGTGTAGAACTGTGTGTGTATCAGTGTGTAGAGGCGTGTGTGTATCAGTGTGTAGAGGCGTGTGTGTATCAGTGTGTAGAGGCGTGTGTGTATCAGTGTGTAGAGGAGTGTGTGTATCAGAGTGTAGAGGAGTGTGTGTAACAGTGTGTAGAGGCGTGTTTGTGTATCGGTGTGTGTATCAGTGTGTAGAGGTGTGTAGAGGAGTGTGTGTAACAGTGTGTAGAGGAGTGTGTGTAACAGTGTGTAGAGGAGTGTGTGTATAGGTGTGTGTAACAGTGTGTGTAACAGTGTGTGTAACAGTGTGTATTAGTGTGCAGAGGTGTGTAGAGGAGTGTGTGTATCAGTGTGTAGAGGCGTGTTTGTGTATCGGTGTGTGTATCAGTGTGTAGAGGAGTGTGTGTAACAGTGTGTAGGAGTGTGTAGAGGAGTGTGTGTAACAGTGTGTATCAGTGTGTAGAACTGTGTGTGTATCAGTGTGTAGAGGAGTGTGTGTATCAGTGTGTAGAGGAGTGTGTGTAACAGTGTGTAGAGGAGTGTGTGTATCAGTGTGTAGAGGAGTGTGTGTATCAGTGTGTAGAGGAGTGTGTGTAACAGTGTGTAGAGGAGTGTGTGTAACAGTGTGTAGAGGAGTGTGTGTATCAGTGTGTAGAGGAGTGTGTGTATCAGTGTGTAGAGGAGTGTGTGTAACAGTGTGTAGAGGAGTGTGTGTATCAGTGTGTAGAGGAGTGTGTGTAACAGTGTGTAGAGGAGTGTGTGTAACAGTGTGTAGAGGAGTGTGTGTATCAGTGTGTAGAGGAGTGTGTGTATCAGTGTGTAGAGGAGTGTGTGTAACAGTGTGTAGAGGAGTGTGTGTATCAGTGTGTAGAGGGAGTGTGTGTATCAGTGTGTAGAGGAGTGTGTGTAACAGTGTGTAGAGGAGTGTGTGTATCAGTGTGTAGAGGAGTGTGTGTAACAGTGTGTAGAGGAGTGTGTGTATAGGTGTGTAGAGGAGTGTGTGTAACAGTGTGTAGAGGAGTGTGTGTATAGGTGTGTGTAACAGTGTGTATTAGTGTGCAGAGGTGTGTAGAGGAGTGTGTGTAACAGTGTGTAGGAGTGTGTAGAGGAGTGTGTGTGTAACAGTGTGTAGAGGTGTGTGTGTATCAGTGTGTAGAGGAGTGTGTGTATCAGTGTGTAGAGGAGTGTGTGTATCAGTGTGTAGAGGAGTGTGTGTATCAGTGTGTAGAGGAGTGTGTGTAACAGTGTGTAGAGGAGTGTGTGTAACAGTGTGTAGAGGAGTGTGTGTAACAGCGTGTAGAGGAGTGTGTGTAACAGTGTGTAGAGGAGTGTGTGTATCAGTGTGTAGAGGAGTGTGTGTATCAATGTGTTGCTGTCTCACAACAATGACATCATGTGACCTGAGAGCAGGCGCTCCAATCAGCCTTGGTCGGTACCTGTCCGGTGATCCCGGTGATCACAGCCACCTTCCGGTCCCTCCGCAGCTCTCCGTTCACCGGGGAGCCGCCACCGCTGCTCGGGACCTCGGAGCTCTGAGCCATGGACCGGAGGACGTCTGTCGCCGAACCAAACCCGTCCGTGTGATAGTGTTCTCGTCCTAAGCGCAGCAATTCCCGTCGTCATCCGCCAGCACACACACAAACACACACCGCTGCGATGGCGTCTGACGTATGAGGAAGGGATTCTACACTCAGCCAATGAGAGACGAGCAGCTGCGAACGTGCACAGCAAAGAGGAGACAGGTTGGTCAGACTGTTTGTTACAGCGACACCCACAGGCCACATGGAAAACCGCATAAGTATGAGCTTCATCACGTTAAAATCAAATAAATGATAAAATGATAAAAAACGAATGAATACAAAAATGAGGTGTTTTGTTGATAAATACATTTAAGTTCTAAAAATGGACTAAATGTAATAATGCAGATACTTAAAATTAACTTAAATTTAATACACACAATTAAATACACAAAATAACACAAATCCAACATGTTGACCAGAATATTTAGTTTCCATTTCAGTAGTCTTTGTTTGTGTTTCCACATCCAGTGTGAGAAAACCTGTGGACACAAAGGTGAAGGAGGAAGGCCTCAAAGGAGTTTCCTGACACACCTGGGGAGAAGGTGGGTCTGAAAGCATGAAAGTAGAAATGTCAGTCCTCAGGTTTGTTTCTTTTGTTTTGAGAACAAACACTCGTTTCTTTTTCCATGTTTACTTTTTTACCTGAAGCAGAGCTGAAGTAGCAGCTTACAAACGAGGCCTTGGATATGAATAGAAGTCTGCTGCTGATGCCTTCTGGTTTCCTGTGACGTCCTGATCCAGGTCTGATCAAGGCCAACACAACAGCACCCTCCTTACCTTCATGTGCAACAGAAAGATGAGACCAAGCAGCACCCACCCAGCCAGAAGAGGTCAAAGGTCATGAAGGTGAAACATTCTGACTGCAGCTTATTCAGTCCAGATATTTTCTGGTTTATTTACTCCTCCAATGACAGTAAACTTGAATATATTTGGTTTGTGGACAAAGAATCAACAGATAAGAAAATAATGAACAGTTTAATTGTTATTCGTGTGCAGTCATATCAGTTTCCAGAGATGAGTTATTTTAAGTATGTTCATGTCTCTGCAAGAAGAATAAAGACAGAAAACTCTCCTCTTATGTTGACACTCGTTCGGATGTCAAATGTTTAAACGTACAGAAAGATACACATCACTAAGTTAAATATTCTAAAGGTTTGTAGGTTTCAGTTTGACCTGGAGGGAAAATAAGAACAAACACTGAGTGTTGGATTTCACTCTTTTGACATCAATACATGGCTTCAGTAACGAGTCAGCGGAGTAGAAAAGGTTGATATGGTGAGAAATGTGTGTTTGTATGAACTCACATACATACATTTATGTATCAGGGGCCTGTTATGAGGGAAACATGGTTTCATTTGCTGAGGAATCGCTAGTTAGACGCCAGAATAAACAGTTTCAGGAGCTGAACTTGATCTAGCGACTCCGACGGAGAGTTTCATGTCACAAGAATAATACTTGGATCTGGTCAGCGGTGATCAAACGGTTCTAATCCCTTATTGTTCTTGCACATTTGACCGTTCTTGACAACATGTGCTTCAGCTGAAAACGATCTCCCTGCTCGACCTCCCAGCGCGCACAGCGTGACGGGAGGTGTGATTTCATTAACTCTTAAAGTAAACACCGTCCTGCTGGACGTCAGATTAAAAAGCGAGCTGAGGGTCCTGAGAACCTCAGCAGTACATTCGTCCAAGATGCCCGATCAAAAGAGCTCTGTTTCCACTCGGGCCTCTGCTCTCGTTGAGGCGGCAGGTGTCTCACTGCGTGTTTTGTGAGGTGTTTGACTCTGACACCGTCCACTGCTGTGCACTAAGCTTCAGCATTCACACGTGCGTGGGAAACTCAAAACAGTGATGAGTCGAGTTCAGCTGGATTCTTATGAGTTGGATACAAATTACCGTTTGTACCTCTGAGTGTCTGTGGAGCTGACACTGACATACAAGGAGAAAATCTACATGGATGTTTGTTGTCTCAGATGAACCTTCTAGAAGCTACGAAACATCAGTTATCTGTGGAGTCTGTTAGAAGAAAGTAAAGGTGAATGAGTTTAATGAATCACACTCATAGACATAAATCGAAATGTGCATAAATCAATAAATTATGTAAAATTATCCTGGAAAATCCAAAACATTTTATTGTCCGTAACTTAATATTGTGTCAAATACTATGGGTGAAATACAACACGTTAACACAAAGACTATGAATAGTATGGTCATGTTAGACGTGTCTGTAATGTTTCAACCCATTTTTTACTCCGTTTTATTATTTGTTCGTAGGGTTGTATGTATTTTTTTTTTATTTAAGTTGAGTTTAAGTGACATTTACTTAAAATACAATAACACAAACATATTCCAATAAAGCTCTGTGAGACTTCTTTTCCTATTCAGTACATGTTTATTACTCAGTACACATTTACAAACCTCAGTGAAATGGTGAAGTTACATTATTAATACTGAAGCCATTTAATTATGTATCATGATACACTGCATAGTATTTTGTTTAGTGCTTTATTTATAATCTACATTTATTTATGTTTCATAAGTGCACAAGAAAACTTGAAAAAATATATCATGAATCAAAAATAACAATGATTATGCAAAATTACAGCTTTCTAAAAACAGCTCAATGTTCATCCAACCTCCCACTTAAAGATACAGCATGTAAGAATCTGAACACGCTAAGTCCTCCAGACCCACAGGGGGCAGCACAGAATAGGAAGAGCGAGATATCTACACCTTGTCAGAAAGAAAGAAAGAAAATGTATTATTTGTTATTTTGAGAAAATTCTGAATCCCGCCATTGCTCGTGAGTTGGAAGTAGCAATTGAATGAAAGATGCTACAGTTGACATAACTTTTCCTTGTTTCCTACGGCTGGTAAAGTAACTTGGTGAATTCAGCATCTGACTCACCTGCACCGTGTGAAGGGCCAAAGACAGAGAGAGAGTTCACTTGTTCAGATACCTACAGATTGTACCTCTACTGTCCTGTCTCAGTTGTTGTTTATTTGTGGCACCACATCGTGCTGATTCGTACATTCAAACACACAAAATGTGCAGAAATAAGAATGAATCCCAAAGCTGTGCACTTCAAGTAGTCCGGTGCTGAGGCGGTAAACAAATCCACTTCAGTCTGAAACACGAACCACCCATAGGTAGGACTGTGTTTGTTTCGCCTTCATGGAAGGTGAGAGTTACTCCAAGCTGCTGAAGTGAGGCGAATGAACGGCGTGGATTCATACAGAAGCAGAAACATGGGTCAAAGCAGGGAGTGACCAATGGCTGAGCTATTCAAGGGAATAACAGTATGCAGGCTTGTGTTATGTACAAAATAAATTAACAACTTTGACTAGTTTCTATGTGTTTTTATGTCAGAAGAACATTTTTTATAAGACTTGTAAATTCAAAGAAAGAAAGAAAAAAAACATTTGTCTTCATATAAATACGTCAAAGCATTCAGCGCACTGATCGCTGACAAGTAGAAGAAAAAGTGCAAAGCATGCAGCAAGAGGGAAACTTATTGGAGCGTCAAACAGTCAAATTAAATGAACTTTACAGCGACGGAAAACAAGATGTTTTGTCTCGAATATCATCGTCTTCATTGCAATGTACAATGCTTTTATTTTGGCAGCGAACTCAACAGCGTCATCGCAGGTCCAGTGATGGGTGCAATGACTGCACTAACAGGCAGTTTGTACCTCAGAGCCAACTGCAGAACGTTTCTTCGCACACGAGAAGTCCGAGCAGCTGTTCTAAGCTAACAGCGAGGTGGAACGGAGACATACGGGTACAGCAGCATTGGTCCAGTGTTGGGCCCTACAGTGTCAGAGGGCACCGCTGGGGGTCTCACAGGGTTTCTGGAACAGGGGAGGAATGTTAAAAGATACTGGAAACTGTCAGTGTGTGTCTGTGTGTGTGTGTGTGTGAGAGAGAGAGATCTCACCTGTCGAGCTCTCTGTACAGGGACTGTGTGTGGAGTGGCACTTGTTCTTCTGTGATGAAACAGGAAGCAGAGATTCAGTACTCAGTGGTGTAATTATGTATATTTATATATTCAGTACACAGCAGTAAATCTAATGTATTTTCCAAAAAAAATAGTGATCTTTTCCTTTATTTGAAAAAGCATATAAGAAAGGAAACAAAAAGACAAAAATACACATGAACAATTCACTTTCCCAGTTACAGTAGTAACTCAATATTTAAATATATGTATAATTATATGGTTTGGTAACATAAATGTAAAATTTTTACAACATATAATTTTTTCTACATATAAATGAAAATAAAAATCCCTGTGTATTTTCACACATGTACGCAGCGTGCCACCTAGTGTTACAGCTAAGTAACACCACAAGAGGAATAGATGTGTTCCAGCCTCCTGCTGGGGGCTCAGAGCCTAAAAAACAGCAGAATTTATCACACAACGGGGGTCAGGACTCGAAGGGAGGGAACGGTGTCTCACCTTCAGGTTGAGTTTGTAGTGTAGACTCCGGTCAGACAGCCAGGGGTGTCTCAGGGACTCCGTCGCACTCATTCTCCAGCTCTTGCTCTTCACCAGCAGACGAGTGATAAAGTCTTTGGCCTCGTCTGAAATGTCTGAAAACTCCTCCTCCTCAAAGTTCCACTGACAGGCCAGAATGTTGTTCAGTGTCTCATTGTCGTCGTCCCCCAGGAAAGGAGACAGGCCGCTGAGTCTGAGCGGGAGCAAACACAGGTCAGTTCTGTTGTTGGCTGGACAGCAGGGGGCACTGCCCTCCCTCCGAGGAGGGAGTGAGTGAGTGAGTGAATGAGTGAGTGTGTGTGTGTCCACTCACAACATGTAGGTGATGACTCCGAGGCTCCACATGTCTGTGGGGAATGACACAAACTCATAGTTGATGACTTCAGGAGCCAGAAATTCCGGCGTTCCAAAGTTGACGCGCAGTTTCTCGCGGGGTTTATACCTGAACAAGACACCACACCTGAGGCGTGAGAACCAACGCCTCCAAACATCCCTGGTAACGTCACATCTGACTGAGCTGAGTGTTTTACCTCCTTGCAGGCCGAAGGTCAATAATTTTGATCTTGTTTGTAGCTCTGCTGACACAAAGAATGTTCTCTGGCTGGAGGGAGAAAGGAAATAAACAGAGCAGAAATAGAAAAGAAAAATAATAAATATGTCGATTCATCTTTTCATTGGCAGCAAATCTGAAGTCCTCGTCATCCAGAGGAAGATTCCTCATGTTTACCAATGACTTCACATTTGTTCTATCTGACTCTGCTGTGAAATTAAGCCATGGACAAAAAAAAATCTTATAGCGTCTGAGTTCCTGAAGCACTGAGACTAAGATAAGGGGAGTGTTCACCTTGAGGTCGAGGTGCAGGATGTACATCTTGTGCATGTACTGCAGCCCCTCGCAGATCTGCCGTATGAACAGAACCGTGTCCAGCTCCGTCAGGTTGTAGTTCTCATCGATGATGCGATCAAACAGCTCACCTCCCTCAACACTGTCACATGCACACGCACACAGTTAGTTATATCCTGGACACACGACCTTTCCACAATCAACAAGACTAAAAGACACAATCAGTGTCAGTGAAATGCTAACTTCCTTAGCATTAGCTGGCGAGTCCAACAGCTCATCTATGGTGGCAGGCATGTAGTTAGTGATGTCCAGTGAGTCACGATCGTTTGGTGCTGCAGATACACTTACTACTCCATGACGAGGATGATGTCGTGGCGAGACTCAAACGCAGCGTACAGCTGGATGAGGTTGGAGTGGTTCAGCTGGTTCATCACCTGGATTTCATTCCTCACCACGTCCTGAGCAACAGACAGTGAATCCTTCAGGTGACGTTCAGACTTTGACATCAGTAATCACATTCGATATTTGCAGTCGATGATGTGCAGTAACTGTTCATTTAGAATCACCATCCACCTGCCTTTTTTAACTACATGTATATATTTGCTTGTGTATACTGTGTATAATTGATGTTCGTGTACTCTCTTCTATGTGTTTTAATATTTGTCTCTGCTGCATGTTTGTATGAGCAGTGTAAAGTGGAAGTTTAGTAGTGACACCACCAACAACAACAACAACTATATGTGGGTTTAGTGATTTGTGGGTCAACTGAACTTTTCAAATATCTGAAATGAAAATGTGACCACAGAACATCTGATCTCCCTTACATCACTTTCAGATTGCTATTTTTAAAATCATAACATCTGTTGTAAAACCCCATTAATCCTGCTTCTGTAATTAAACACGCGCTGTGTAGTCACTGTCGAGTTGTCAGTTATTATCGCACCTTTTCCTTCGGGCTCTTGGCTTTGATGATCTTGGCAGCCAACGTCAGACCAGATGAGTTCTCCGTGCACTTGTGGACTTGTCCAAAGCGTCCGCTGACGAGACAGAAGCCGCAGATGAGTCGGGCACACGGATAAGAGTCTCACTGATCAGATCAGCAAATGAGTTTTAACCTGATGCTGTCATTTTATTTCCTGACCTTTCACCCCACCCGTATGAATAAACGTTAGCAAGTCAGTAATTAGGACACCGTGTGTGTGGCCATATGTGTCAGTAATGTGAGAAATGTGCTTGCGTGCTGAGAGATAATCTCCCGTTTGAGACGGTGGATTTAGCACCGGCCTATTACATCAGACGGGCTATTTTGTAAGTGTTCCCTCCTCTGGCTTTAGTGGGCAATCTAAAACAATTAGCCGTGAGTTCTTGCTGAAAGTGTTGGGCGGTTTCCTGTCACTCACCCTCCCAGGACCTCGTCTCTGTTGATGGTGTAGTAGGTGGCTATCTGATGGGGTTTTGGCGTCACGATGCGGTGGTCGAACGGTGCTGATGGTGGTGGGCTGAAGTCTAATAGGAAGGTAAAGAGGAAGTAAAGACAAAAGAACAATCTGTTTCATAGTGAGCGAGTGACGGAGGCAGGGGGATGAAAATAGAAAAGGTTTTATCTGCTCTGCCAGCTGCGACTCTGACATTTGAACAATGGATCTGCTGCAAAGTCAGAAACTTCAAACCACCACCGAACACTGAGCCTGTACGGAGACAGCTTCACTTTCACATACTGAGGATGGAATTTTACACACTCTAAAGTAGAGTTGCACCTCAGGTTTGCAGAAAACGCTGACAACGGTAACGACAGAGGTTGTTTCTGCATCTTACATTGATGTAAGAGCGACATTTCAAGCCTCACGCAGACGACGTGTGCTGATGTGACTTACGACAGCATCAGAGTTTGTCGAGCAAGTCTGAGCGCCATTGTTTGAGGAACGCTGCAGTCAGAGCACTGCTCGTCTGCTAGTTTGGCACCAGGGGAAGAAGATGAATCGGCCAATTGGCCGGCCAGATTTGTACTTACTACTTCAGTTTGAAATCTTTTCATTTTCATTCAGTCTTATACTTCATTGAAAGATGTTCATCCATTGTGTCATTTGATCTCATGAAGAATTTTATGGAACAATTACTTTAATTTCTAATGGGCCAATCATTGACTGGGGTCATGACCTTGTTGTGACTGCGACCTCACGTCTCACCTATGATGAATTCTTTTAGTACTGACTCTCCATCCTCCCCCTCCGCGTCCACATCTGTCTCCGCTGCATCCGATTTGGTTTCTCGCAGCTCCGGCGCCTCGTGTCCCTCAGCAGCTTCACCGTCCTCCACTCGGCTCTTCTTCAGGTCGTCCTTTGCCGGCTCTTCCTCTGTCACTCGACGTTTGCTGCAAGTCGCCACATCACCGACCTCCTCAGAGCTGCTGCATGTGGAGAGACGGAAATACACTCACGTCTACTTCACTTTTATTGTCACCAAAGATGAAACGTGGATGAGGATTGTGATCAGTACAAATACCTGTCCTGATTTAGAAGACGAGTCTCAGCAGGAACGTCTGAGATGACACTGGATGACTGAGGTGATTCCTCTGCTTGCTTCCCACCATCCTCTCCTCCACCAGTCTGCTCTGCTGGCTTTTGCTTCACTTCCCCTCCTTCCTCCAGGTGTGAATGCTCAAATGAAGCCCCCTGCTCTTCATGCTCACTCTGTTTCGTGGTCTTCTTCTGTTCTCCCAGGTTGTCCGGAGCTTCCAGGATCAGGTCCTCTGCTCTCTGGCTGTCTGCCGCTGTGTTTCCGTGAGAATGATCCGAATTCTGACGGTTCAGTTTCTCAATGTCGCCCTGCAGCTCAGGCTCTTTCAGAGAGTCTGATTAGCAAGAAAGAAAATTAAAGTTGGTTATAGATGGTGTGCAGGTTGACCACCGGTATCTCATCATGTTCTCTTCTAGCAGGTACCACATGCAGGTGCAGTCAGCTGAGTACCTGTGTTTGAAGGCTTCCTCTTCTTCTGGGCCTTGAGGCTCCTCAAGTTCACTTTGGTTTTATCCTTGTCATCCTTTGCCTAAGGACGAAAGAAACATCCAGCATTAGCATATTTACATCTTCATGTGACGGACCGTCATAGGAATTTTATAACTGACAGCTTTTTTCCTATATGTCCTTTATGTGTGCTTATGAGCGCTGTCACTCTCCTCTATTTGCGTCCATCACCACAAATCATCTCTGACTTTAGATCATCATATGGCATGCTGCTGTAGATGTATTTGTACAGAAATGTCTTTTTAGATTACCCCCATGTGTTCATCCTACAGTTAGATTGTGAATCTGGCGAGTAGGTTTTTCATTTGTGAAAAACAAACAAAAATTTCTATTATTCTGGGTTGTTTTTTTTTAACCTCGAGGTACCAAGGTATATTGTTTGCTCTGGACACTACACTGAAAAAAGGGGCATTTTATGGTACATCTTTTAAATCAATATTAATTTGTTGCCACGATAAAATATTGAGATATTGTTTTTAAATCAACAGTGTTGCTATGGCAACCACTGTAACTCAATCCTACAATGGACACAAAGAAATATGGTGACAGATGAAGGAAAGAACACAGCGCAAGACACTAATTCACACACTTTCCATCCTAATTAAGTGCAGCAGGAATATAATACAAGAAGAGACAGAACACGACATGAATCCTGCAACAGCTGAGCATGTCGGACAGAAGCACATACACTCGCACATACAATACGACTGGAATGCAACTGGGAAAGGAACAGCTAGGACACCAACAGCAAAACAGCCTATTCCGACGTCACACAGAGACATTTAAACACCTTCTGTAGAACACTAGTGTGCCAAACTGCCTCTGTGCAGCTTCAGTCCAACCAGCAGTTGATAACGAGTTTGGATAAGATAAGTCCGCCTGACACCAATCATTGACACCTCGACGAGAGAAGGAAAACTACTTAACATTGCAAACAAGCTGATAAAGGCAATTTGAGGTACAAGAGAGATATTTACAGACCGAGATGGTGAAGAGGAAGGAATTCAGTCAGTGATGTCTGTGAATTAATGAAAAGACGGAATGAAACACAAATCACACCACGTCCTGCAGAGAGGGGTTGATGATTCACCCTCTCACCTTGGGTTTCACTTTCCGTCCAGGCTGTTTGAAGAGCAGCTCCACCAGCCTGGAGCTCTTCACCACCTCCCCAATGTAGCTGAGCACCTGCTGGGTTCCCTCCACCAGCTTCTCCACCCCTTCCAGCCTGCGCCCCTGGTTCTCCATCCGCTCGCTGACCCTCTCCACTGACCCCCGCAGCTCCCTGCAGGCCGCCTCCACCTCTGAGCCACGACGCCCCCACCCACCACCGCCGGCGCCTTCCTCACGCATGGAGGTCAGATCCCGACCCATCCCCCTGACGTCCTGGGACAGGCTGTCCAGCCGGGTGAGGACAACGTGCTGCATGTTGAGCAAACGCTCCATCTGGGACGTCAGGGAGTCCATGCGGCTCTCCATGCAGCGCAAAGCAGCCTCATGGGGGGAGGAGGACGCCTGGGATCCATTGAGAGAAAGCTTCCGTCCATGAAGAGGGTTTGGATCGTACACCTTTGCTAAAGAGTTGACCAGGCTGGAGCTCATGATGGACATGAACGTTTCACTCACACAGACATGTTAGTAGACGGCGCCGGAGAGGAAGTGGAGGGACAACGGAGACTAGCAACACCGAGCTTTAAGAATAGCAAATGTCTTCCTAATTGAAGTGCAGCCCCCTGCGGACGTCAGGGGGCTGAGCGGCCAGTGATAAGAGCTGGAGCTGGGGGTAACGGGAGGAGATGCTGCAGAGGATCGCTATGTGACATTTGAGCCACTTCAAAGTCCTTCAGTCAGGTGTCACAATCTGAGGAATCTGGGGCTGAAATGTAACACCCTGAATAGTAAAACAAACAAATAAGACGCTGGAGGAGCAGAGTAGGTTTGATAAGAATAAATAGCGGCAGTGGCAGACGAGAGGATGGATTTAGCTTTATGTGACGCTTTCACGGCCTTCACATTGTTTGGGAACAGGAAGAGGGCGTGACAGGTGCCTCACACAGCACTCAGACCCAAGTTACAGACAGTGGAGTATTCCTGAACCTGGTCACTGCCTGCATGTTTTATCACCAGAACGTTGTGTAATTACAACTAATTCATAATAAAAATGACAAAACATTCTTTATTTATAGTAAAGCTTCAAAATATACAATATACACAACTATTTTTTGTATTCGATTAACATTAACATTTTTAATTAATTTATTTTATTAGACTTCTGTTTTTATTTGCAGCGTCCAAGACAATGTTTTTCATATGAATCGTTTCATATGAATTTTTATTGCCTGTTTATGACAAAAATATCTGTAATGGTTAAACCCATATATGCACTGATAAGAAACATTCTTTCAAAAGAAAATAAAGAGATAAAAGAAATAAAGACAAATATGAATTTATTTGCAGCACTTCAATTCTGAAAAAATAACTTCTGAAATAAAAATTTCAAATTCAGATTCAGTGAGACCTGAGTTCTGAAATGAAGTGGAAGTGTTGAGGTCTTTGAGACCGTATCATTTTGCCACAAAGAAAATCTGAGAAAATACATGTGACCTATTCAGTTTGAGCTCACGAGGTTCCTTTTATAGGCTCGGTGTCCATGCAAAGCGAGGACGCCAGAGGCAAACAGGAAACAGGTGACACCCCTAAGAAGTGTTGATCCACAGCAGAGGAAGATTGTGGGAACGCAAACGTGTTGTGACAGAATAAAAAAGAGCCAGCTGACACTGATACACGTTGGTACGTCTCAGCTCGGACCTCCAACGCCTCCATGTCTCAGCTCACTGGGATCTGGACTGGGCAGGGTGACAAAGCGATGGTGCTTCTATACTGACAGCCATCTGTCAGCGCTGGAAAAACCTGACCTCTGTCCCCATGAGACGACCTGTCGAGTGTCAGCTTTAACACCCGGATGGAGCGTTTTACGAGATGGGTTCAAGAGGGAACAAGGACACTTCGGGAAAAAAATACTCAATTATTCACCAATTACACAAAAGAGCAGAAACATTCAGTTGCACAATCAATGCCAACTGAGACGTTACTGTTAACAAACACTCACACACACACTCAGCTGTTCATGCATCAAATACACATATACACGTGTATAAAATAGGTGGATGTACCCAGAGTTTGTCTGACTTTGTCTGAGTTAATAGTTACCTTGTTTTCTTGTATTTCTATTTCACTCTACAAGGGCCCTTCATGTATAAAATTTTTGTAATTAACGTTTTATATCTATAAAGAATCTTTGAAAACCTTAAAACAGTTAAATCGTTTGTAAAAGGAAGTGAGACAATATGACAACTAATATTCATTAAATCATTAAAGTTACAGACCAGCTAGAACTTGACACAAAGACACCTTTCATTTATTTAAAATATATTTGAAATCCACTTTCTTGTGTTATTTAATCAGTTTTATTATCACTAACCATGAAGGAATGAAATGCTGTTGAGGCCAGAGGGGAGGTTTAACATCCCTGTTAGTTACATGGTAAAAAGACAAGAGGCAGCATTGTACAGGATGGATGTTCAGGGAACGCGGCCGACACCGCCTCAGTTTGATGCCACAGAAACATAACGTGATTCCATCCTGAGAAACAAGAAACAAGGCTGATAGCCTGAACCAACGTTGAAGTTTGTGGAGGTTTGAATCAGCTCTGGCTCTCGTACCTGCAGCAGCAGGAAGTGGAGCTCAGGTGACGTCAGTCTCCAGACCATACCTCACTGATCCAGTTCTGAGCGTGTACACACACACACACACACACACACACACACACACACACACACACACACACAGGATTCACAACAATACCAGAGTCATGACTCACTCAGAGCAGAAATAAGTTGGCTATAACAGAAGCGACTGAACGAAAGATAAAGCACCAAAGGGTTTTGTTATTATTGTAATTATAATAATAGTAATAATAAATATGATTGTAGTATGCTATTTTATACTCTTTACTAACTATTGTTTCTTCAGAACTGACTGATTAACTAATTAACAGCAGGTTCAGTCCTGTGAATTTCTGCTCCTCTTTTCAGTTCAGTTCATAGAAGCAGCACATTTTGTCTGTCCCTATGAAGTCAGATCATCCATGATCCACCGTTTATGGTGTTTCATTAGGTTTTTTCTGCTGCAGAACATCTGACGAGTATGTGTCAGTGGAGCGAAGGCTGCACATTGTCTGTGCACCTGTTGTATCTGAACAGCCCCCCGCCGTTGATGACAGTCTGTGCGTTCACAGTTCAGCTGCCTGATAATGGTCATACAAGTGGCTGTGACACTAATAAATTCCTTTCATGGAATGGAGCCGCTGGATGATGGCAGTAAAGTATATGTATATATATACTTGTATATATACACACACACACACACACATATTTATACATATATGTATATAAAACATACATACATAAATTGGGAGGGATATTCGGCCTGTAAATACATTACATAAGTTATAAAAAATGTGAGCAGACGTTTAAAATAGACACATGCGAACCAACTTCTCTCTGTTAGCATGAGTGAGCTGCTCGCTGTCAGCATTATGCAACAACGACAACTGGGCGAAAGAAGATGCTGGATAAATGGTGACCTCTGACCCCACAAAATGACAGTGAATCCTAGTGCTCCAGAACACACACGCACACACTCCTGTGTCTCCATCAATCAGGGGTACAGTGTCACACAAACTGATGGTGAAACTGTTCAATGTCACGTTTCATTGCATTGAGATCATAAATATTCCCAGAAAGGTGCTTTAATCAACCCCGTTGTCTTGACAAATAATATTTGATTTGCTGCTCTGACCAGAGACTCTCCTCATCTGATTCATTAATATTATTATTATTAATATGAGAAGTCACACCAACATGGATTTACTGGAAGATGTGGAAACCAATGAAACGTCACTGAAGTTGGTTAATATTTCTTTTGTTGACAGCGTCATAAATCAGCTCTGGTTTCAGGCCTTCGTACCTGCAGCAGGAGGAAGTGAATCCCCGGTGACTCACTTGAAGTTGGTAAATTTGGTTGTAGAAAGGGTAAAGATCAAACTGTGTTAGAACTAGCAACAATTCACAGGGGAAATATTGTAAGTACTGAAAGAGGTGAGACTGTCTTACCGGCACTAGATGGCAGAAGAGGACTGTAAACCCACACACGCACACTCACATACAGTACATACAGCAGGACTCCTGCAGGCTTTAAGAACACAACTTCTACCTACTTATCAGACAGACTCATAAGTGTCAAAGTTTAAATATCCTGAAAGGATTCCTGGTGCCAGTTTAATGAAAACTATGTCATCGCTAGATTTTTCTAAAGTCAAAACACCCAGCGTCAATGTCAGACATGTCAGAACATGGTAACACATCATAAACACAACGTGAAGACAGAATGTCGCCCTGTCCGTAACTTTACTCCGCTGCCCTCAAGAAATCTCAGAGGCTGGACTGGATCGGGGGCAGGAATGGACGAAAACTTGAAAAAAAAAAAAAAAAAAAAAAAATTTTGGGAGAATACTACTTCTACTTCTACCTGGACCTGGACCAGATAATTGTTTCTATGGTCATATAGCCTAGCATCTATTGTTGCTATGGATACCAGATACCCTGCCTGTGCTCAGAGGCCTGTGGAGGGCTTCATAGGCCATTTCAGTACAGTCCACAAGTACAGATTACAGATTTAAACGTGTCATGGGAACATAAATACAGTTTGTGCTGTTAAACACACTGCTGGTACTGTACCACTGGAACTATTCAGGACTCATGGCTTCCTGCCATAACTCAATGGCGTGCGCCATATTTATCCAGTGACTCCCAGATGGTTTTCCCTCGCTGCAGCGCTAGACCGTTGTCAGATGCAGCAAATTCATCTGTGTGTGTGTTCTATAGTCTCTGGGTCATCAAACATACCAAACAGTCATCATTATAAAGTGTAGGGTGAACGATGGAAACACTGTGTGTGTACTGCAACTGCCTGTGACACACACACAAACACTGCAGTAATGAGTTATGCAAACCGCTGAAAGTGGACACCAGCTGGCAGCCCAGAGGGGTCCAGGAGAAAACATCACATTCCCCAGAGTCCTCAGAGCCGCAAGGCGGACGGCAGCACGGCGAGCAGAACTGGACAGAACTGTTTGTTTTCTTTCTATGATTCACACCTGAGACAAACACACTGTCAAATATGCTGAGGAAGGAGAAAGACTGGAACACCATACTTCAAGTGTCATCAGGCTAAAGTGTTCTTCTATTAATTGGTAATACTTTATACTATAGCAGCTACTACAGAATCAGACTGTTTCTAGTGTTGGTGTACAGGTATTGTGTGTACAGTTTGAAGTATTGGTTGGATAGTGTAGAATTATCCTATAAAACAAAAGCTGTAAATGACACAGACTTTACTACTGAACAAATGCATGATTTTAAATTGTGTTGCCTGAAGACGATGAGGAAACACTGAGGAAACATCTGTCCTGAAGAAAACTGTCAGTGATATAGTGATTGAGTAGACTCTGACAGCTCAAGCAGTTTATGAGGAGTCAGTAAAAGTAATAAACGGCTTTATACTGGACATGGTATGTGTGTGTGTGTGTGTGTGTGTGTGTGTGTGTGTGTGTGCGTGTGCCAGGACAGAATGTAGATGTCAATTCTGATGACAGGTTTCTGACGCACGTACAATGAGGAAACCGTTTCCACTGACACAGATGGGTGAAACATGGTTGGACATTGTGTCATTGTTCAGGTCAGGAGTCACAGACACCTCAGAGGGACAGTTTGTTTTTCCTGACGGTCACAGATCAAACACGTGGCCTCAGAGAGAACCAACACGTCCAGCACCTCTGCATCAAACCAGACCTTTGTCCTGACGGACGTACTGGGTGAAATATTCCTCCACCGAGGAGATTGTGTGTTTGAAGACTCTGTGATGAACGCAGGGAGGGAGGAAACAAGTCAGAGAGGAAACCTGACGGTTTACGGTCGCACACAATGAGCACTGCAGCAGGATTACGCTGAAACTAACGAACTTTGTCAAAGAGCGAAGCATCGAAACACACTGACTTCTGTGCTCTCCGAGTGCACGTCTGTCAACAAGTACACAAATAAATGAAAACTCCAGAGAGGAATTCTTGACAGAGGGACAACCTCTGGGTGTTCAAAAGGTGCTCTGGCAAATCTTTAAAACCCTGGTTGATCCTGTGGAATAATTTTCTAAAACCTCAAAAAGCAAAAACAGATGTGTGACTTTACGTCGGCTGTGGCAGACTCATCAAACGTCTTCCAACAAAAATCAAACCATCACCTCCAATCACACAGCGAAGGACGTTCTGTTAGTGCATCACATGACCTCCTCAGTGTCCAGGCGCTAATGTGCTAACGTTAATCTGCTTCAGGCCGGCCTGCGGCCTCTCACAGTCCACACCTCAGGTGTTTCTGCAGGAACTTTCCCAAACCTGCAAACACACACACACACACACACGCACACACACCTCCGTCTCTGTACTACCTGTTGTTGAGTTCCTGTTTTCTTGAACGAGAACAACGTCCATAGTCGTCGCCACAGGAAGGTGGCCACCAGACACACGCTCCCTAATATCCAAACGTCCTTATCCCTGAGGAAGTTCTCCATGATGGCCAGCTCCCTCTCCCGTGTCCACCACTGTCTTATCTCAGCCTTGTCGCTGGTTTGGGCCTCTACGTTGTCATGGGACAAAGCAACCGGCCATGCATCTACTACCAGTGTGTTGCTGCGCTGTGAGACACCAAAAAAGACACCCGCCCACCCGACCACTCAACCACCCAACCACCCATTCACCCGTGACCCGGCTTCCTCCTGCCGCCCAGTCCTGGACCTAAAAGGAGAGAACACGCTGTCTCTGAGACGAGAATGGGACAGGTGGTGTTGGGTTCAGGGTGTCGCTCTGTGCAGAGTCAGATGCCTGCTGCTGCTGGCGTGTTCCTGAGTATCCTTTAACCTCAGACGCAGCACTCTGCCCGGCAGCCGCAACACATCACTGCAGATGCCTGTGTAGTGGCATATTAGGACTGTGTAAATGCCAGCAACAACCCTACAGGTGAGCCCCCCCCTCCTCCCCACACACAGACACACACACGTATTCACTGCTCAGCTTTTTGTTGACACGATGAAGGACTGTTGGTAACTTCACCCCATGTTTCAGCTCATGTGTAATAACGATCAAAGCCTCGCCCACTTTCACAGAGTTCCTCCTGGTCTCCAGAGTCTCCTGTTAGGGAAGACCACAGTGGTCCAGAGCACCATGAGCCGGTGATGCTTTACAGGAGGTGTGGAGCGACAAAGATGGTTGGTAACGTTCGTTCACCAGATGCTTCTTATGCTAATACACCCCAGCTGTAGCTAGTCGCAGTGGTCATGTGTAGCCGCTGGGTGTCAACCGGTTCAACGCCGCTGCCATCGCCATCCTGCTAATGAAGTGACTGTGGCTCATCAAGTATCTACGTCACAATAAAGTTCACACGTCTGACAAGCTTGTTTTCACTCTGGAGAGAGTTTTTTTTTGGTGCTAGAGAGCTTTATGTAACAAGAGGCAGGTGCGGGGGTCGTCAAAGGTCACAGGGGTCAGAGAGCTTGGCAACTGAGAAGAAAAGTATTCACTAGTGGGAACCTGAGGAGGAGCGAGGTGGAAGATTGAAGAGGCTAACGGAGCAAAGATGGAGGAGGAGACAGGAAAGATGGAGCAGAGGTGAACGATGAAGATGCTGAGGGTCTTAAATTACATGTGGAGCCTTGTTTATCTCTAATGTTTCTTTCATTGCTGCAGAATCAAAGATTCACAGCTTAACCACATGAAAGATGAGAAGATGAAACTATTTACTCATTTAAGTACTTCATATATAAAAATTCACATTTTACTGAAAAGATGATAAAATAATAAAAATGATATATATATAAAAAACAATAAAACAATACAGATCTGTGATCTCTGATCTTTTTCTTATTTTTTTAATCTCTGCATTCATTTTTGAGTACGATTTCATTTCATTCAGTATGGTTTCAGTCCTCCATAGTCTAGCTGGTTTACAGTTAATTAAATGTAGAGTGCCTGAGGTCTGACACGAAACACACTCCCGATCTCGAGTCAGCATCAGTGAGGACGGACGAATCGTGGTTCTGGTCATTCCAGAGGCGCCATCTTGTGTGTGTGTGTGTGTGTGCGTGTGTGTGTGTATGTGTGTTAAGCAGGTTTGAACTGAGGAAACCATATAAGGCTCTTCAGCTCCCTCTAGTGAACATTCGGTGTTTCACCTGTCCTGACATGTTGCACTTGCCAACAGGTGCTGAGAACCGGAATAGACTCGGGTGCGACTCTCTCCTGGTCGTGACTCAGCTTAGAACGAGATGATTATCATCGTCCACCAACTCGCACACACTCAAGAAATGCCCCGTACTAGGAGGGGACAGCTGGGGGACAGATGGCCACAGCATTTGCACACTGCGCCATTCTGCACCACAGCCACACAAG